>NC_142929.1:91842462-91844962 GCF_046866305.1 Octopus bimaculoides
TGTAACTTGTGACAAAAATAACTTCTAAAATACAAAATTTTATCAAAAACGTTACGAGTAAACCGTGTTGTATGTGATACATTGTACCACTATCGGAAGTTTCAAAGTGTTTAGTTAAAAAAAATTAATTAAATAATCTGTACGTCAAATTGAATAGATCCGAAATGGATAAAAAGCCAAGTCGACCTCGGCGGAATTTGAACTCAAAATGTAAACACAGGCGAAATAGCATTAAGCATATCGCCCGGCGATATGTTTGTTCTATATTCTTATTGCTAAGCGTTACTTCCTTATTTTCTTACTTACTGACACGCAATTTCGTGGCATTTCACCCCATAACTTTTCTGCTGCTACTTTTTGTTCAATGCGACTAACGACTCTGAATTCCTCATACATTTTTCTATTATTTAAGCCTAAGGAAAGTATACTTTTATTTTAAAATTAAAAACTATATGTTAATTGAAGGTAAACGGGTACCTTACACCCCACCTTGAGGTCGCACATATTTTGATGTAACTTTTGCTTCTACTGAAACAAATCTCAATCTATTTATGCCAAAGTGTAGCTGAGGAGGTGTCCTCTTTAAAACTGTTAATAATTTGCGATTTAGTTGAGAATTGAATTAGTGGTGAAGCTTGGAAGCTGCTGCGATTGACGAAATGGTGGACTGAAGAATATCTTCAACCACTACCGTCGAACTATAGTGTATAAGCACACACCCATTATATTTTATTTAAAACAAGAGTAGCAAAAACACTGGCTAAATCTAATCCCAAAGTAATAGCTCTTTCGGGTGGTTATTCTTTTATGCTTTTATGCGTTTCGGACTAAGGGACAGGTTGGAGCACCGTATACTTCAATTTATAATTATATAGATACTAATACTTGTCTTCTAAAAAGAAATTTCCTGTCAAAAGAATGTGTTTACTGTGGCACGATCAACATTCATTCCATGTCTTTTTCATATATAGTTTTAACCACGAACTCTTTCCAAAGAAGATATCATCATCACAATCAGACATTTAGACACACAAGGAGAGAAACCAATAACGAGCTTTCGATGTACATTTAGTTGTGGAAGTCAATTTACAATTTTTCTTTTGATATTAATTGGAAAATTTTATCTTATGTAAAACCATATAACAATACATAAAATCAACACTGCAGTTTAGAAATATATGAAATAATACGCATTTAGTATTCTTATCATATTCTAGACACAGATTTTTTTTTAGATCGCTAAAACATTTTCATCCTAATATACGAATATAAATATGTAATACTTCATTGAACTCACGCCCATATTTTCTTCTGATATATATTCTGGCTTTAATAACCTCTCTGATCTGTCATATAACTTTACTTCTCTCTATTCAATAGTGAGTCGACTCTTTGAACGTTACATTCAATGCTTTATACGCCAATATTTTTACTGATTATAACCAATGCTTTTAAAATCCATTTAACTTTCCAAGCTAATATTTATATATTATCAAAATAATCTAACAGTAATACGTTATGGTCCAGAATTATACTCTGAACAAAGTTTTGACCCTTACTCTATTAATCAATGCATTTAAACCTAGACTCACTCTTTGTCATTAATTCAGATTTCATTTATTTAAACTCACATGAATGTTTTATGTATGGTGTTGTCGGTTTTGTTATTCTTCTGTCCAATAAGAAACAAATGTTATTTAAAACACACTCACATGCATTAAATGTGTGCGTGCGCAGGCGTGTACGTGTGTGTGCGTGTATCTAAAACACATGAGTGACTGGACGAACGTGACACTCAACAGCTTTAAACAGTAGTTTGACTCGATTCGCTAATCGGAGTGTCATAGGTGTGTAGAACGCATGTATTTCAGATACCAGGAGAAGAATGAGAGACAAATTCAATGTAGCTATTTCAAGATGGGCTCTAGATGTTAGGCCTCTATTGATCAATTATGTTCACACTGCGTTAATACCGTGAAAGTGGAACCAGCTGTTTTGTTATTAAGCCCACATGCTCGAACAGGACGTTAGCAGAATGTTATCCACAGTTTCTTCCCTAACCCCAACTCCCATCCTGGTTCCTTCGCCTTCTGCCGCCCACGTTGCCACACTTGCCCCTACCTCTCCAATACCACCATCCTCAAAGGCTCTCATCATCGTCCCTATCATATCACTGACTTTTTGCCATGCACTTCTAGCAGCGTCATTTACTGCATCTCCTGCTCTTCTGTTCTTCTCTGTACATCGGTCAAACGGGACGCCGCTTGGCTAACCGGCTCGCGGAGGACCTCCGAGACATTAGACTCGGCAATGATACTCCGGTCTCGCACCATTTTCACTCTGCCGGTCATTCATTACAACATCTGTCTGTGTTCGGATTGTTTTTGCACAGGAGCCATCCGGACTCCCGCTTCGCCGTGAACAGGATTTCATTTTCTCTTTTCGCTCCTTTCCGTCACATGGGCTCAAATCCCCTCCTCTCTTCATCTGACTCCCCTCC
>NC_142929.1:91849962-91942462 GCF_046866305.1 Octopus bimaculoides
TATATATATATATATATATATATATATATATATTCTCTTTCTCTCTCGTTGCTCACACGTGACCACCATCCGTCTTTCTTTTCCTTCAGTCTGTCGCACAGACCAGACGCATTCTTATCTGTCTCCTCTCCTATCTTTTCCCTTGTCAAAGAATAATCCTCCAGCGTTCGCCACCTTACCTCGTCTGGCCTAACGGCCCTCCATGCTTGTTTTCGTTTGGTTTGTTGTATGTTTCCACTGTCCTGTTTTTGTTAACAAATTTGACGCTCCGCAAATCTTAAACTTTATTTTGGTGCGCGGGAGTAACTGTTTTTCGAAGCCTAATATTGTCCTGAATTGTTCGAAATGTGGAGTAGATGAACAGCCGACAACTGATGAAGGGTCGCTCTTTATGTTACTGGTCTTGTTTTCCACTTCTTTCTCTCGTTGTTCGCATACCCAAGTTGCCTCCGTATTTCATGCTGTTTACGGTTTGTGACGTCCTGTATCCATATATGTATGTACATATATGTATGTATATATGCATATATATATGTGTGTGTGTGTGTGTGTGTGTGTGTGTGTGTGTGTGTGTGCGCGTGTATATATATGTGTGTGTTTGTGTGTGTGTGTATTTATATATATGTGTGTGTGTGTGTGTACATAATACATATACACACTCTTATTTCTAGTAATACCTGTACCACTTAGTACTCTCAGTCACTTGAGTGACGTCTATAAATTTGTCTTTAGGTTGTTGAATTGCTAATAAGCCACCCATATTAGTCATAGTTTTCACTTTTACCGTCTTTAAAATCAGCGTATGAGTTCAACGGTGGCTTTCTTATAAGCCGACAAGGTGAGCTGAGCCACCGATCATGATTAAGATGCTCTACATCAAAATGCTATGTCCGCAAAGAGATCTTATCTCCTTTGTCAGTCAGTAAGATAGTGCTCTTGTGGCTAGTGAGTCGGTTTGACTTATTTGTAGCAATAAGAAACCTCAGGATTACAGGAAGGTCAAGAGGACTAAGGGGATTAATAGCTGAAGTAGAGAAATCAATATTTATACTGTAAGTATGTATTACATAATCGATATCGACAGTTTATCAACAGATCGCTCTGTTTATAGATACAAATTTTAGATTGCATAATATAAGGAATCTGAATAATGCAGATTCCACACTTGTTGCTATAACCCCTATATGGTCTAGCGTGCTTGATACTGTAAACCGCTGAATTCCGTTTTAAATCATGGATTAGCCTTGACAGAGATGTACAATTAGTTCTAGCATCCGAACGAAAGCTAGAGTGGTGGTAATGAAATCTCACCTTGAAAGCGGTACTGCACGTACCAACACAAACAAATCAAGATTGATCTGTAGAAAACGTGCACTTATACTCAATATACTTAGCAAGACATTTATTATCAAAAGAGCAGAAGGCACGGTGTTTCCTGTTACATTGTTTCGTCGCAGGCGCTATAGGAGTATTAAAGGAAGTACCTGCTCCTAAGGCTATATGAGTATTAAAGAGGCTACATGTTCTAGTCTCATGAGGTACTGCAACCGTTGTAGTGAGTGTGCTATCCGTATAATTTAAGTGATAGTTGCTATCACCTCCGATGACGCCCACTCCATTATATATATCCAGAATGTAAGGAGTAGAAAAGGTAAAGCACAAGCTACAACTGTTTCATATCAAACTGAAGTTTGTGGATAATGGATTGGACGTCATCGGAGATGACAGCAACTATCACTTAAATTATACGGATAGTACACTCATATATATATACAAGTGCATGTGCCCTAGTGGTTAGGGAGCAGCACACGCGATCGCGGTTTCAATTCCTTGATTGAGTGGTGCGTGGTGTTCTTGAGCAAAGACACTTCATCTCATGTTGCTCTTCGACATCTGACGTGTGATGCAACGTGCACATGTTCAGGCAACGTCGATTTGATAGCGAGAGTGAGCTAATGGCGAGCACATACATTAGATCTCAATAAGCAGATAATTCGTGCAGGTCCTTCAGGAAAAACTGAATGCTCATACGTCGTTTTCGACAGCAGATTCCATCATATACATGCACACACATGTGCACGTGGATATATATAACGTTTCATCTTTTACTTCTTTCAGTCATTAGAATACGGCCCTGCTGGGGCACCGCATTGAAGAAGTTTTAGTCAAATGTATCGACCCTTGTACCTATTTCCTTAAAGCCTGGTACTTATTATATCGGGGTCTTTTACTGAACTGCTAAGTTGCTGAGACGTAAATACACCAGCACCTGTTGTCAAGCAGTGTTGGAAGAATAAACAGACACACAAACACACACATACATACATGCATGCATACATACATACATACATACATATATACATAATATATACATACAGAGGTCTACCAAATCCATGCACAAGGCTCTGGTCGGCCCGAGGCTATAGTAGAAGGCACTTGCCTAAGGAGCCACGCAGTAGAACTAAACCCAGAACCATGTGGTATTGCAGCAAACTTCTTACACACAGCCACGCCTGCACCAACACACACACACACACATATATATTTGTACGCAAAGATATGTGTGTGTGCGTGTGTGTGCGCGCCCTAACGTAAGACCGTAAACGAATACAAACGATGATTACACAAAAATATTATGTAAACAAATATAAGAAGTTGACAAATTAAACAATTGGGTTGTGACTGCTGGAAAGAGGAAAAGCTATACTACAGCTGGACTGACAGTTTATCTATCGACCACAAAGTGTTGAACAGCGAGGTTGATCGCAGCTGGATTTTAATTCGAAATGGAGAGAGCTGGGACAGATTATGCAAGCAATCTAGCCGATCTTTTAACAACTTTGTGTATCGACTATATATATATATATATATATATATATATATATAGATAGATAGATAGAGAGAGAGAGAGAGAGAGAGAGAGAGAGAGAGAGAGAGAGAGAGAGAGAGAGAGAGAGAGAGAGAGAGAGATAACGGGAAAGAGAATTGGTAGTCAGATAAGCTATAGAAGATTAAAGAGATAGGCAGAGATAGATAGAACATGTTTCTCTATGTAGAGATGCTTCCTTCTAAAATTAAACTTGCAGCCAATACTTATGAGTCATTTATAAAAGTTAATTTCATTGACTTAAGGAAGTTAACCGATAATTACTAAAATATAGGTCAGCGTTTTCATATCAGCTAAAACAAAATAAGAAAATGTCTGTGAACTGTTTGTTGATATAAATGGAATTGTGTATAATTATTTTAATTTAAATTCTGAATTTAAGACATGTGTTCAGTTATTAAAACAGTGTTTATATTCAGACGACAAATTTTATATAGAAAATCGATGAATTATACTCATCGTACAATCGATTTTTACCACTCTTTGCAGCCGATGGGCAGTAATGTGCTGCAGATTGCAGACAGTAGTACTAGCTGCTTCATAAAGTCTGATTTTAGTTTTCGTCATAAGTTCAAATTGCACCGAGGCAGTCTGTATTTATCCTAAATGATGTGCTCCAGGAAATATCAAATATGTTTGTGTTTATCTAATTAGTCTCGTTGAGGTCGGCGAGCTGGCAGAATCATTAGCACATAGGAAAAAATGCTTTGCAGTACTTCTTACGACTCCTTTACTTTCTGAATTCAAATCCGCCGAGGTCGACTTTGTCTTCCATCCTTCTGTGGTCGATAAAATGAATACCACTCCAGTACTGAAATTAATGTAATCGATGTAATCAACTTGCCCTTCCCATCTAAACTGCTGACTTGTGCCAAATTTAGAAACAAAGATATTTGCTCAGTTGTAAATACTGTATTTAGTTTATAGATTTCATCATGATGCCTGTCGTCTCAACTGTAACAAAGATCCTCTCCACAGCTCCATTTACACATACACGTATAATGTATAGCACAGCTCTGTTTATACATACACGTATAGACACACCTCTGTATGTATATTTCTACACATATTCATCATTTATACAAAATTAACAGTTCTTTGTTTGATATCTAGAAAAATTATGATTTTTCTAGAAAACTTTTCTCACGTTCTTTCAAATATTTTGTTATTAATTTGCTGGTGTTTCCGACATTCTATCCAATGCAACGAAACAGCATTTTGCTTATAAATTCTAACTTTTATCCGCCTTTAGCTGGTGACAAATATATTCTGTTGTGTCAATTTCAGATTAGTATGTGCTAAAATTGTCTTGCCGAGTCTTGTATTTCCGTTTTTATCAATTTGACCATCACCCAGTCTATTATATTGACACTATTTATATTCATAACGGCACTGTTAATTTATTAATATCCACAACATTGTTTCTGATAATAAACTAGATTCTAATAACCTAATCTAAAGCGCATATGAAACTATTTATAGATTTTTCGCCATAGGCAGTACTTTAATGCTCCTCCACGATTCCAATCTCATAGCGAGTTTAATACACCTTCTCTCTCTCTCTCTCTTTATCTATCTATCTCTCTCTCTCTATCTATCTATCTACCTCTCTCTCTTTCTCTCTCTCGCGCGAGCATATAGTTTTGATTTATTCTGACTAAATATGTTATTATTTAAAGACCGTCATTGAAGAACGCTGGGATATATTCATTATACTACGCCATGTTTCACTTTTCTTTTCTGATATTACCTAGTTTATCAATATACTTTTAGAGATATAGATAAACCTTATAGCGATAATCGTTTCTCCGACATCTCTTTTGTTCATAAAGCAATATATTACTATCTACAATGTGTGTATTTGTCTTTCTGAGAGTATATTGATTTGATAGTTGTGCTAAAAGTGAACAGACAAGTGCAATACCAATAATTCTGATGGGATTTTGTGCTTCATATTCAAACATTAGAGCTGTTTTCTCCACCGTAAGTTATTCTAATTCTTAATAGTGTTAAAATGTCTTCCCGATAATGACAAGTGCCTCTAGCAGGTATTTTTTTATTACGTCAAGATTTCATATACTTATATTTACTTAACTTTATCGTGAAGTATTTCTCACTCTATCGATGCATTGGCGCGATATTTAAATAATTCTTCTTCTTACCATTATCCTTACTACAAAAGTCTCGTAAAGCCAATGGAAATTTTTTAGCGGAAGATAGATTGTTTATAATTTCATTATAATAAACAAACAAACCACTACAATAGTAAAACTAGATGGATAAACAAAAATATATAAAAAGTGGAATATCACAGAAAATGGCGAGTGTAGCAGTTGATTATGTCGATCTTAGTACTTAACACTGGCTATTTTATTGACCATAGCAAGATTAAAAATAAAGTTAACGTCAGTGACATTTAAACTCAGAACAGAAATAATAGTAATCTGAATATCACAAAGTGAGGATGCCCCTACTCGGTCGCTCGACCTGTTAGAAATAAGATTCACATCTCAAACTCGCACTGCAACTTCTTAGAAAAGAGAATTGAGAAATGTTGTCCTAGAACTTCTGTGCATAAGAAAAAGACGAAATTTGTCGTGACTGTTATGCTTTTGATCGCAGGTCTGTTGGAATAGGTGTAGTCTGGGGTTAAACAGTAATAACCACAGGATAAATCTACCTGATGTTCCTCTATTCTTGCTAACTATCCTCCTTATATAAGTATTGTAATATATGTGGTTGTTTGGCGACGAGACTAGAACATTACAGTCTTAATTATATATCAACCTATGAACAATAGAGTCATACCATGGATCAGACATCCTGATTCATTGCATTTATGATAAAGTGATAAAAAAGTGTCTTTGCAATTCGGACGAGATTAATAGCACGAACGGTTTTAATAGAAAACATCTGCTAATACACACATACACACACTCAGAAACACACACATAGACACACTCACACACATGCACGCACGCACACACACATATTCTCCAAAGAGACAATGTGTAAGTATATGTTATCTTGGGTCAGCTTGGAAGCATGATAACTTGGTCAACGACCTCAGATCACTAGACATAAATGTGTTGGCCAATGCTGGAATGCACCAACTCGCACTCATTTTGACGACCACAGGGTGTAGTCGAAAAACGTGATGCGGTGGTGTAGCAGCGCTTTTCCAGAAAGAATTCGGTCTAGAAGTACAGAAAATCTCCGAGGATCAGACCGTAAGTCGGTTGTACAAGATATAGACGATAGTAAAGGTAGTGGTTTTAAAAACAGAGCAGCTAGATTTCTTTAGACATCTAGAAGCTTTCTTGTGTATAGCTGCTTTTTAGTACAAGTGTAAAAATGGAATTGTCTTTTAAACGAGCGATGGGATAGTATAGAGCTAACCGATAGGAGAAAGGAATTAAAAAGCCTCGAAAACCTACTCAGACAATTCAGATTGTTTGAATTTTCTTCATATTTCAGTGTGGACGTAAAGCAACTGCAATGACCGATCCTAATCGTAACAAGGTACAAAACAGAGTGTTTGTTATGCTAACGAATACAGATAATCTAATCTAGTAGGGTAACCAATCCATAAATTTATATGCACAGACTTAGATATGACTTGCAAACAGGTTCTTAGTAATTGGTATTTGAATTCATCTTTCCTGACATGCAAAGATTACAGGGACCGGATTAACATACTAGTCAAGGAACAGTTAACAGGGATAGTGGTCAACACCGATAGTGGAGCGCTTTGAGAAAGCTGATTAGATATGAGTCAACGCATTTCGTAAAGTGCTGATGAGTGTCTCTTCGGCAGGACTTTGTTTAACTTGTCGAATCAAGCAATTGTTATAGACTTCACAGCCGACCGCTACAACCTGCCATGGTTGAATGCCGAAGATGCGAGACACTGTGACTGGCCAATATCGGTACCTGAGACTAGGAAGTTAGTGAGCGGTTGTGCAAAGGACAAATCACCTGCTTTAAATTATTTGCTCAATGAGTTTTATGGTTATATGCCGGATTTGCCTGGCAAGTTATTGGCAATTGTCTACTACAACTGGCAGCAGAACGAGGAAATTCCAGTATTGTAAACGGAGAGAATTTAGTTTCTAACTCCTATAATTTCTGTTGTTCTTACTTCATCTTTCTCATAATTTGTCGGCCATTTTAGTTTTGTTTCGCATTTGTTGACTTTCTTGAAAACTGTTTTTGTTTGTTTTATTCTTGTCTTGTAGCTATTTGAATTAATTTTCCATGGTTCTCTACAGCATCTTTTTATAGTCCTGCTGAGGATATTTTATAATAGTTTTCTAGTTGCCAAAAGGTTCTACTTTTTTTCCGTGGTAATCTTTCTGGATCTGAAGTTGTGATGTATTGTAGACAGAGCCACTTTGCTTACTTTTCAGTCTAGTCCGCCAGTTCATTTAGCTGAAAATAAACTCATTACTAAGACAGCTATTGTAATAATGCCTATTACCTTACTTCGTACACATAGCTCGGTTTTAAGTAATAATCTAATTTATCTATACTATTCCTTACAAAGCTTTTCTTTCATTTGTCTGTGTTGTAACATGTCCTGTTCTTTGAATCCTAAGTATCTCTATGTTTGTTTCTTTGTTGTTATTCTTTTATTTCTATTTTTGTATTAAGCATGATATTAGTGTTCTTAATTAATGATTATCCCATCAAAGGTGTATTTTTCTAATCAGTCTGCGTACTGTCAACATCAGAATTTTAGCTGTTTATTATGTGCAGCATAAAGCTTGGTGTCATCCTTATACAAAGGATGGTTGATTATCCTCCCATGTCATTTATATACGAGTTCAGTCATATTTAACATATCAATTAAAACCGCTTGTGCCAGGAAGTGGAGGGAAGAGTTCTCTCAGAATATTTGCCTTCTAATATGGATGCAGTTAGTTCTGATTAATATGACTTTTGTTCAAATCTGTTACATGTTTTTTTTGTCATTTCTTTGCCATTACATGTTTAATGAATCGGTTTATTACTGGCGTTAGGAATAGTTAAAGTTTCCAGAATACACGCGCAATGAACACTGCCCAAAGTCTTCTGGTAGCAATCCATGTTATTCTGAGAGCCTTATTTCTTCTCATCCAACTTTATGTTCTGATTTCATTGACCAGTATCTATATCAATAGCCACATGAACCTGTACAGTATTTCTTCAGTTTTTTTCTGAAAACAGGTTGGTTTTGTTTTGTTTTATCCTCAGATGTTTATTTATTCTGTAATAATACTGCAAACTCGGTTTTATATCCTGAGATGGCAAGTTAGGGTCTTGTAGTTCTCAGGGTTTGCTGTTCCTTCAGTTTTGGTGGTTAACAAAGTTTTACATGCAGTGCTCTTACTTGACGCACTCTATTATGGTGTTGTTTGTTCCGTAATCTATATACCTTTGTAGAACCTTACGTGTCTCTGTCAGTTATTTTGACAAGACGTTTGGGATCTCGTCTGAACTGCTCCTTGTACCTCTATAGTCTCACAAGATTGTTCATATGCTGTGTTCGTTGCTTTCTACAAACGCGTTTTAGGGAACTAATCAACTACCTCTACTCTTCTCCATAATTTTCTATACTTCTTCTTGTGGCTGCTTTAAGTTCTATTTTAGCTTTCCTACTGTTGATAGAATCATTTTGACTTTGAATCTAATGTTCTTTGTTCTGTTTTGCATTTTGTTTATTTTTTGTTTTCTGCTCAAAGTATCGCGGTCACTTTTCATACCAACAGATTCTTTGCGATCAACTGAAGTTCGAAATTTTCAGGAGTCCTTTGATTTTGATGACTACAATAATGTTACAACCCGACAGAAGGTATTTGTTTATCCTTTAGGTTTTCACTAGAGTCATTAGGTTATTGATCCCATTGAAGGATTATGAGATATTTTCTCTTATTTCCCATCTTCTTCTTTACATTATTTCTCCATGCCTTTTACTTGTATTTTTATATTTCTGTATATGTAGATCTGAGAAAATATACATATAACGGTTGTTGTATAGATTATTTCGTTTAACTTTGACACAATATTGTTCGTGTCATTTTTCATTGAGTAAGTAACTGCTAGTTTTGTGCTTTTTATTTGTTATCGTTGAATTTTATCCATAGGACTCAATTTCGCTGCCCCATAAAATTTATTTGTTTTTATTTTTAATTCTTTACTTTCACCTTTGGAAAGTCAAGTCCACGATATCGCCCTTAGGGAGTTTTTGTATTTTTAATCCCATAATTCTTTTTATTTGCATTGTTTTAGCTTGGATTCTGTAGGTATAGCAGAATGGACTTTATTATGCTGAGTTTGGTTTTATTCTTGATTGTTTTGTATGTGTTACGTAAATATTTGAAACCTCCGAACAAAATATCTTTATTTTTGTTATTTGTTTTGTGTTCGTCGCATGCCCTTTCGTTGTGTACTGTTTCTTTCAAAAGTTATATTTCCATTTTGTATACTTTGAAGGTCTTGAGAATGCATTATTTTAAGTTAGCTAATCGGATGGAGTCCATCGTTATGTTAAAATCCGGGTTATTTTCTCTGCATTTTGTTATACATATACATTGTTGTGGTTTCATTTATGAGTATAACTATAAAATATACGCGCGGAGGAAAAATATATTCATCTCGTGTCCCTTGCGGGATTTCTGGATTCGATAAATAATATAACAGTCTCGGACAATAGACTTGTACAGACCATTGTTAGAGCGTCAAACTGTTTGTTTTGCGGTGTTAGTTCCGGTTATTTCCATTTTTAGATCATATCCCACCATGGTTTCCTTGATTAGTAAACTTATTCTGTCACTCAGTTTAATACCACCGCAGAGTCTTTGAGTGTGATTAGCGGAATTTAATTTGTTTTAAGTATTCCGGTCAGATCACCAGGACTACTCTCCTTGCTACAATATATGGAGCCCTCACCACCATCACCATCACCGCCACCAAAAAGCCTTGAATTGGTTGAGTACCGATTTATTTGCTTCTATTCCATTCTCCTTCAACCAAACTCACCTCAAAATCGCTGGTCTTGTGTCTAAATTAACAAAAAAATATTATTTGCATTCTTATTCTCTGAATAATTGCTGGGCTTGTGTCTAAAAGAGGTAGCGAGGTGGCAGAATCGTTAGAGCTTCAGCGAAAATGCTTTGTAGCATTTCTTTCAGCTCTTTACATTCTAAGTTCAAATCCTCATGGAGGTCAGTTTTGACTTTTCATCATTCCAGTGTTGGTAAAATAAAGAACTGTTCTCGTACTGGAGTCGATGTCTTTGTACCTGTTTTTAAAAGCACACGACATTCTTCATCTAGAAAATTGTAAATTTTCTAAACCAGCTCTGATGTTCTGATGTCCCCCTTCTTTCCACAATTCTCAACGTCTCTCCCTACATTCCCACCGTCCTTGAAACCCTTGTGCCAGCGAAAAATTTAATTCATAAGCAGTCTAGAGCATTTCATAAGTTTTTGTATTGTTTGTGCCCAATCTGACACGATACGAGCTTCCAAACGTCCCAACTGCATTCTTCAAACTAGTCAGCTGAGACAAACGGTATTCAAGATTCTGTTACAACCGTCTCCTTCAATCTGGAATAACAAAAATATGTCGGCCATCCTATCAGATGTATAATAATAACGTACTGAAATTGCAATAATCAAGAACAGTCATAACTGGCTCTCCTAAACTGGTCTCAACACTTCTGTAATGCACCTTGCATAGGAAAAAAAAAAAGTATTCGGAGTTTCAAACACCCAAACTATTACCATAAATATAAATTCTGTTTTTGCATTTTTCATATTTTGTTTTTTCTGTCCTTCTGAGTAATGGGTGTTAAAATCGCCGAGTAGAGGGAAAATAAACGATATGCTAACTTCGATTTGATTTCACAAATGTCAATAACCAGATAACTCTAAAGTCCAGATTAACGCCTTTATATGGATAGTAAAAACGCCGGCTTTTCTCTATTGGTGTGCAATTGTAGTAAGTAACGGTGTTGATAATAATGATGAAAGTGAATACAGTGATTTTATTGATGATCATGATGTTGGTAGTTTTAACGATAGTAGTCGTAGTGGTGATGTTGGTAGCAATATTATGTTATCTTCATAGAATCTCAGTTAAAGTTGTTTACGCGTAGATTGCACTACATACACGAAACAAAACACAAGTGATGGCTGTTATTAGCGATAACGAGATACAAAAGGAAAACAGCAATTCTTCATCTGCTTCATCTTCATTTTTGGCTTCTACATTCTCTTTCTCCATGTCCTTCTCCACTGATATTTCATCCATTCTGTTTTTTTCTACCATCCACTGCTTTTATTTTCGTCTCTTTATAATTTTCATCACATTAGGTATTAGACACGCCAGAGCCTGAGGTAAAACACCTTCCTAGATTCTGTTACGTCCATTTACTTTCTGGCTTATAAATCACATCTCATTTTCCGGTTGAAGGTGATTTATTTCCTATTCGCTGGAAATGCTCTCTAAAAAGGATGAACATTGCCACAGAATCTCAGTCCCTCCTCGGTAAATATGTAGCCATGTTTTTCATTGCATTGTGAAGTTCGTGGACATTAAATCTAATATTCCTAACGCTTTGAAATTTGGAAAAATTTCGAAAATTTTGGAACCTCCATCTATTCTAGTTGAGGTGTTACCTTAAGGAAAATAAATTAAATTTGTAATTCAAACGCATTTTCTTTCTCTCTAATTTGAAAACTGATGTTTAAAGAATGAACTTCGATTTACTAAACAAAAGATTCAATGTTTATTCGATTACTTTTAGTCATAAATGTATAAAGATTTATATTAACGACGAGTATTTGTCAATTATTACCAATACATTGTTTTTCAGAAGTAATGAGTTACGTTTTCTCTTTATCTAAGTACATAACCAATATTATTTTACACTGAGTAAACTCATAAGGAAACACCTGAGTCAATAATTTACACCCGAGTCAATAATTTACACCTGAGTCAATAAAGATGTAATAGTTCACATTAAGTTCTACATAATTGTTTCATATACGTGAAAATAAAAGTATATCTCTAAAATAATATAAAGCTCAGTATGTGGTCAATACTATAAACAAGGGCTTTCCAACAGCTTCCAATCTTTAAATATACGCATAAACTCTGGAATTACATCACTAAACCCTGGTCAATATATTGCAATTAAATATCACCTCGCTGTTTCTTTTGTCTTGTCTACTGCTTTCCACTAATAAACCAGAATCAGCTTTAATCGTCAGCTACGTATTAAATATTGAAAGGCATTGATTTAATCTGCACCACCTAGCGTTCTCTCTCCCTTTCATATTGCATGTGTATGTGAACGTATGTCTTTAAATATAAATTATCTCATTCTTATGCACTTTTAACATATTCTTATACTTGCTTAATTAAGTCATTGACTGCGGACATGCAGGAGTATAGACATGAAGGGTTTAGTCGGTCAAATAAGTTCTGCCCCAGTACTTCTTTTATAAGTCTCTCTATCTCTCTATCGATTTATCTATCTATCACTTTCTATCTCTCCCCTTCTCTGTCTCTATGTCTGTGTGTGTATATATATTTACATGAATGTATGTATATATATATGTATATATATATATATATATGTGTGTGTGTGTGTGTGTGTGTGTGTGTGTGTGTGTGTGTGTGTGTGTGTGTGTGTGTGTGTCTATGTGTGTGTGTGCATACACATATACACACATGTATATTTATATATATTATTGATAACACCTAGGAGAAGGTGTTTCTGTTCTACTCACCAAAGTGGAAAGAATTTTGACCAGGAAGAGGGGGGTGTCATCGGACAGGAACATCGGCCGTTTCATCCCTGAACTCAAACATCATCTCACTGTGTCAGCAGAGATGGCCGAATCACAGCTCATCATCTCCAATTAGCTTCTAGTTTAAGTCTTCTCTCTTGCTGCATAACCAAATAGAGGCTCTTCCTGCTGCCAGTCCTATCCTCTTTCCTTTCGTTCCAACGACTATAAGCACACTCCATACCGACTGACCAGGAAATCCCCTACGGTCAACCTCAAGTTCGAAAAGCCAATATATATATATATATATATATATATATATAATCATAAATATATAGGGCTTAGCATGAGATGCTTCACCAACATACTGAAAATTTAGAAATAGCAGTCAAAGAACTACTGATTCCAAACTACAAATTTTTTCTCTAACGGATGGCGATATCTATGGCACACACAGAACAAAAACAGAAGAGAAAAGAAAAAACAAACCTGCCTTTAGTTAACCATGTACGACGTTTCACGGTTAAGAGTATAAAGCTACTCTACTCCGATCATCAGCATGGTGTTCGATAAATTTGAAAGTGTCTATATACTCATGGGAATTTGACCATGCGATATCAAAAACACATGAGCAAGGCATTCACAAAATTTGTAGTTTGGAATCAGTAGTTCTTTGACTGCTATTTCTAAATTTTCAGTATGTTGGTGAAGCATCTCATGCTAAGCCCTATATATTTATGATTATAAATGGTTTTACCGATAAAGGTTTTTTTCATACTGAACTACTTGGCAAAATTGTTAATTATTGATTTTATTACTAATTGGCAATTCCCTGCCCTATATCTGTATATTTATATATATATATATATATATATATATATATATATAGATAGATAGATAGATAGATAGATAGATAGATAGATAGATACATACATACATACATACATACATACATATACATATACATACATAAATACATACATAAATACACACGTCTACCAAATCCATGCACATGGCTCTGGTCGGCCCGAGGCTATAGTAGAAGGCACTTGCCTAAGGAGCCACGCAGTAGAACTAAACCCAGAACCATGTGGTATTGCAGCAAACTTCTTACACACAGCCACGCCTGCACCAACACACACACACACACATATATATTTGTACGCAAAGATATGTGTGTGTGCGTGTGTGTGCGCGCCCTAACGTAAGACCGTAAACGAATACAAACGATCATTACACAAAAATATTATGTAAGCAAATATAAGAAGTTGACAAATTAAACAATTGGGTTGTAACTGCTGGAAAGAGGAAAAGCTATACTACAGCTGGACTGACAGTTTATCTATCGACCACGAAGTGTTGAACAGAGAGGTTGATCTCAGCTGGATTTTAATTCGGAATGCAGAGAGCTGGGACAGATTATGCAAGCAATCTAGCCGATCTTTTAGCAACTTTGTGTATCGACTATATATATATATATATATATATATATATATATATATATATATATATATATATATATATATATATATATATATATATATGTATATATATATATATATATATATATATATGTATATATATATATATATATATATATATATATATATATATATATGTATATATATATATATATATATATATATATATATATATATATATATATATATATATATATATATATGTATATATGTACATATATATATATATATATATTATAATTTTCCCAGAGGATGTAGCACCCGTTACCAATATAGCATAAGAACTTACCTTAGGAGATCATTAACTAGATTCCTTAAGGGTCGTTCTCACAGTTTATATTTATATTATAAGGTTTTTAAACTTTTAAATTTTCATATTCAAAAGAGACAGAGACTTCAAATTCGATATATCGATATATCGAATTTGAAGTCTCTGTCTCTTTTGAATATGAAAATTTAAAAGTTTAAAAACCTTATTATATTTATATATATATATCTATATATATATATATATATATATATATATACAGAGAGAGAGAGAGAGAGAGAGAGAGAGAGAGAGAGAGAGAGAGAGAGAGAGAGAGAAGGGAAAGACAATTGCTAGTGAGATAAGCTAGATACGCTGATGGATATATATAGAAGATTAGAGAGATAGGCAGAGATAGATAGAACATGTTTCTCTATGTAGAGATGCTTTCTTCTAAAATTAAACTCGCAACCAATACATACATACAGGGGTTGGATAAAATCATGGAAACAGCTAGCATCATAACAGCATAATTTAGAAATATCTATAAAACCGTGAAAATCTAGTTTACTTTTATGTTTTTTTATTTATTATTAATGTTGCTTAATATGTTTTGCTAAAATTGCTGTTTCTTTTCAGATATCATCAGAAAAGGTAATTAAAATTCATTAAAATGACAGATTCATGAGACCTTCAAAGCGATCAAATTGTTGGTGCTCGTATGGCAGGCGCTAGCGTAACTAGAAGTACTGTCTCGAAAGTAATGACAACTTTGATAAAGAGTAGAAAAATCTCCTCGGCAAAACAAAACTCCGGTTTCTTACGCAAATTCTAAGAAAGGATCACAAAAGAACAACTCCCAAAATTTCTGTACAGCTTAATGACTACTTCGAGAACCCAGTTTCCACAAAACTGTTCACTGGGAACAGCACAAAGCCGGATTTCACGGGAGGGCTGCAATTAGAAAACAAAATCAAACGTTGCAAAATGTTTAGAGTGGAGTTAAAACCTACAGAATTGGACTCTAAAGCAGTGGAAGTATATTATCTTTTCGGACGAATCATCTTTTACCTTATTTCCGATCACCGACTAAGTATACGTGTGGAGACAGATAAAAGAATCATTTGACCCAGACTGCCCAACAATTAAACATGGAGGAGGACCTATGATGTTCTGGAGGGCTATATCTTGAAAATCTGCCGGCCCAATGGTTTCCCTTCATGGCAGAATTAATAGTCAAGACTATTTAAGCATTTTATCTGATCAAATTCATCCTATGGTTGCGGAACTGTTTCCGGAGGGAAACGCAATCTTTCAGGATGATAATGCACCAATTTAAACAACTAAAGTTGTTACTGAATGTTACAAGGAACATTCTAGTGAAGTTGAACATCATATCTGCCCACCACAGTCCCCAGATCTCAATATTATTGAACATTTATGGTGCATTTTAGAAAAACAAATGAGGAGTCGATATCTTCTACCATCATCACAACAAGACCTGGAGACTATTTTAGCTGAAGAATGGACAATAATTCCTTTGGAAACAATTCAAACTTTGTACGAGTCTTTACCTCATTCAAGCTGCGATTACTGCCAAAGTCGATCCTACCCTATATTAAAATAAATTTGTTTGAAATTTTAAGGTGTTTCCATTATTTTGCCCAACTCCTGTACACACACACACACACACACACACACACACACGGACATATATATACATTTATACATATGCATACATATACATATATATATATATATATATATATATATATATATATATATATATATATATATATATATATATATATATACATAACAATTGCAGCGTGGAAGGTGTTTATAAGCCGTTTAAAATAACACACAAAAACCGTTAGATTCACTTCAACATTTAAATTTAATTTGTCAAAATATTTTCGTCGCTTTGAGACCGCGACCTGTTTACTGACAACATTTTGTGCTGCATATATATATATATATATATATATATATATATATATATATATATATATATATATATATATATATATATATATATGTATATATGTATATATATATATATATATATATATATATATATATATATATATATATATATGTATATATGTATATATATATATATATATATATATATATATATATATATATATATATATATATATATATATATATATATATATATATATATATATATATATATATATATATATATATATATATATATATATATATATATATATATATTGGCGTAGGAGTGGCTGTGTGGTAATTAGCTTGCTTACCAACCACATGGTCCCGGGTTCAGTCCCACTGCGTGGCATCTTGGGTAAGTGTCTTCTACTATAGCCTCGGGCCGACCAAAGCCTTGTGAGTGGATTTGGTAGACGGAAACTGATAGAAGCCTGTCGTATATATGTATATATATATTTATGTGTGTGTGTGTTTGTGTGTCTGTGTTTGTCCCCCCAACATCGCTTGACAACCGATGCTGGTGTGTTTATGTCCCCGTAACTTAGTTGTTCGGCAAAAGAGACCGATAGAATAAGTACTAGGCTTCCAAAGAACAAGTCCTTGGGTCAATTTGCTCGACTAAAGGCGGTGCTCCAGCATGGCCACAGTCAAAAAGACTGAAACAAGTAAAAGAGTAAAAGAGTATACATATACCCCTCAGACAGTTTCCGTCCACTAAGTCTACTCACAAGGCTTTAATCGGCCCTGGGTTATAGGACAAGACATTTGCTCGAGATGTCACGCTGGGTACTGATTCCGGAAACAATGACGTTGGAAACAAGCCTCTTTTTATATATGACAGGTTTTACTCATCTTCGTCAACCAAATTCACTCACAATCTTACAAGGAATTTGTCGGCTTATGTTTCTGCTAAAAGACACTTGCCCAAGGTGTTATGCTGTGGGGTTGAACCCGAAACTATGTGGCTGCAAAGCAAACTGCTAGTCACACAGTCTTGCTTGCTTGATGGTAAATAATCAAAATGTGATACTGACGTACAGCGATGTGTAGAAATGTCTACTAAAGAATGTGTTCCAGCTGCAAAGTGGACAGTTCTCGTCTCGCTTGACATGTCAAATAAAAGCCGTCTATTGCAACAGTTAAACGTACATCTACAGCTTACGTCTGACAGTACAACTCACCAATGGTGTTACAAGTAATCATGTGGTTCTTGCCAACGTTGAGATTCAAATTCTATAACATTGTTGCGAAACATTATAAGCAGGAAGTTTTGGAGCAGAGACAATTTTCTCTAAGGGTGTTGAGAGACTGACAAATATTTCCGGAGAAAACTAACAAAAGTTCAAATAACGCCGATCTCAACTTTGGCCTAAACACTTTCGAACACGATAAGTGTCAATTCTGTATTGAATCTATTCCTCTATTTCTTTTCACCCATGTCTCCCCTCTCGCTTCACCTTATTTTCTTTCAGTCTCTCTTTCTTTCTCTCTTTCTTCTCTCTTTCTTTCTTCTCTCTTTCTCTCTCTCTCTCGCTCTCTATCTATCTATCTATCTATCTATCTATCTATCTATCTATCTATCTATCTATCTATCTGTCTGTCTATCTGTCTGTCTATCTGTCTATTTGTCTGTCTCTTCTTCTTTCTGTTTCGTACATGGAATCGATCGTGTCTAAGACAAACTGTCTGTCACGAAGGTGCCCCTTAAAATTCTATCAGGGATTGAACGTCAGAGAATGGCTTATATATATATATGTGTGTGTGTGTGTGTGTGTGTGTGTTGAAAATTATGAAGTTCCACAAAATCAAATTGACTGAACAAGTTGATCCTTAACTCCGTTTCTTTTTCTTCTCTAATCAGGAAAATATAATGCACGTATTTGGCTTAGCATAAATATTATATTATATCAATGTCATTCAAGTAGATTTAGTTCACTAATTACATTCCCTCAAAACTGTTGGCCGTGTGCCCTTCTTCATATATACATAATTAATTCTATGCAGGGGGTTATATTTTGTTGTACTTTAGAATGGACATATTTTTATATGACATGACTGATCTTGATTATTGGTCATTGAAACTTTATTGTCTCTAACACCGCTGTGAGTACTACCTGATTTGCACCACGTGGAGGATATACCATCATCATTGCTCAAACGACCTTTACATCAAATTCAGAATGTATTCAGAAAGGATGGGGCCACATGTCACATGGGGCTACACTATTCAATCACACAACACAATTTTCCCTAACAGACCCTGCTCTACTTAACATTATCCCGAAATAAACAAGAGGAAAAGATTTCATTATCTTCAAACGATATCTGGACAAGTTTCTTCAAGGTATTCCAGACAAACCACTTATACCTGCATACATTTCAGTCAACAACTCCCTACTGGAATGGGCCATGATATCACAAAACTTGACTTAAATATGACTTAAGAGATTCTGTCAGATGATGCTATTAAGTTAGATATGACCGGGACCAATTTTGGGGACTAAGTTTATCCAACATAGTATCTCCGACTAAAGCTTATTCTGACAAAACGTGTTTAGCTGATAGTTGCTGCGTCAAACGAATAACATTTTATTGTATATTTCGTTTTCTTATAGAACCTTTTGTCGTACTTAATTTTTCTCGAAACTCTGAACAGTATGTATGAGGTACTCAGCAGTATTAATACATGTATTCAGGTAATCTGCACTTTTCTGTGAATACTATATATACAATACTATTCATCGTATATTAACATGGCGGTTCATTTCTAATCATAATGAAAATTTTCGCAGTAATCAACACCAACCAAGACATGAAGCGCCCATTAATCATATAATCCATATAAGTATATCAAATAATTCGTATAGATTAACGAGTAAAATACAATAGGTACCGAAGACCTTTTGAATCATATATTCCTTAAGCTTTTAAATTTTCTTATCGCAACCCGAGTACTATTGGGTATATATGCTTAATGTTTCTGTTCTCACTACCTCAACAAATACAGTAATGAATATATTTCAACAATGAAGTTGAAATAAAAGAGAAATCTTTTTTCTTCCTCACTGCCTAACTACATTCCTAGCGGTAAATAGGTTAATACTCACTTTCCACAGTAAATGTTATTTTCACAAACAACGCACAAGAACCGAATTAGCTCTTCTACAAGGAGAAGAATGATAAACTAATGAAAAAGAAAATACTTTAATAATTAACACACATAGAAGAAACTGCATGACAGTTTTTCCAACAGTGTAGACAATTCAAGTTTATTGTTTGGTTGCGCTGAATTTTTCCTTGGGCTTTTATAAATAAAGCTATGAAAGGACCGACTTAAACAAGAGGATTGGACATGTGGCTTCCTAAATAAAACGTAATGGTCAAAAGGGACCCATCTGAAAAGTTTACATTAAATTAAATAACATTCTTCGACCCATTTGACTCCTTATTATGTTTGACACCAAAATGTATATTTTGCTTGTTATTAAGATAGATAGATAAACAGATAGATTGATCGATAGATAGATAGATAGATAGATAGATAGATAGATTGTATGGTCGTACCTATCATATAGACCTTCACTTTTAGCCATGATATTCAAGAAATCATTACACTCTACATGGGAAGAAACAATAAGTGCTTTACCAGAAATAAATGTGACATTGGACTTTGGTATATGTGCAGACATGTTTTTATATTTTCAATTATTAAACAATCTTATAAATAAAACCACTTTAGTGGTAATGCTATGAATACACTTTTCATAGTTAATTATTTTCTACCGTCAATATTTCTTTCTAATTTAGGTAAAGGACTGCAATTTTGAGGGTTAACAGGAAAGCGATTACGTCGACCCAAGTATTTGATTTGTACTTTATCTCATCGACTCCAAAGGGACAAAAAAAGCAAAGTTGACTCCGACACGATTTGAACTAGGTATGGCGAGAGTACGAAACCTGAGAGTAATTTGTTTGACGTACTGACAATCCTACCAGCATGCCACCTCAACTGCCAACTAATATTTGAAAAAAATCTATTCTTTTTTTAGTTACTTCTTTTAACGTATAAGTGCATTTTGATAGGCCTTGACAAATATCTTCGCAAAGGCTTTCAACAAATTTTTATAGAAGAATTTGATTAAAACTTTTATAGAGGTTCATTATCAAACTGACTGATGTCTATGTGGAATCTATAATTCATGCCAAGTCATATTTATCAGGAGCTAAGTAACCACACCTGAGTGGTATAGACACTTACCAAAAACAACCTGAAGATTGGAACTAGTATCTCCAGGTAGCGACTACATTAATTCAACTCAAATCTGAGTCAATATTATATTACACAAACGCACACATAAGAAGACGAGAAAACGTTTAGGGTCTCCTTTAACTTTCGGCATAAGTGGAATAATGACACTGCCAATAGATACCAAACTTGCTTCCGCATATAACTACTTCATAAATCTGTAATGCAACTGTATAGTACTTAAAGCAGACAATTAGATAACAGCTTTCCAAAGCATCTAAGAGATCCAGTTAAACTGACTGCAACAACGTTGTATGAACTATAAGTTATAACAAGACACATACATACCCTCGTAAATATGTCTTCAGGTGTTTGTGCCCATCTGTGCTCATATATGATGATAATTGTTTACGTATTTGCTATCTATATTGTTTACAGCAATATCTTACTGCCGTGAGGCAAATTCCAAAGTTTGAGAGAGGAGAAGCTTAACATTACCTCTAGAGAAAAACCGAAAGTATTCTATATCGAACGACAGTCTTTTTAAAACATTTGCATGTGAGTTGATTTCTTCGTTGTAATTTACAGATTCAAAGAAAAA
The DNA here is from genome assembly GCF_046866305.1 of Octopus bimaculoides. NCBI lineage: Eukaryota > Metazoa > Mollusca > Cephalopoda > Octopoda > Octopodidae > Octopus > Octopus bimaculoides. The sequence goes on from NC_142929.1 coordinate 91,871,175, forward strand.
GTTTCAGTTAATTCTAAACCAATTTTCTACGTCATTCGACAGTGAGGAGACTATGTGTTTCGCGCTTCGTTTGTATCGTACAAGTTATAGCTATACCAGATTACAGCTTCAGAAATTCAATGCATTGAGTTTTACTATACTTTATAATTCGCTTTAGTATTTCTTTTGGAATCTATTTTTCTATATGCATATTACTGTTAAATGTTTAAGGGACTAAACAATAAACAGTTGTATACGTCAAGTTGTTTGTTTTGATCAGTGTTTTCAGAATATACCCTTATCTATAAATATCACCCACAATATTCACGCTAGTTATGCAATTTGTTTATGAATAAAATGCAATTTCCCGCATATTTTATTACTGTTTTTATTGACAGCGTACTGCCATGTGAGAGATATTTTGAAGTTTGAAAGAGAAAAGAGTTTGTGTGTAACCCCTACGAAGGAATCCTAACCCGATGAGTGGGGTTTTGTAGCTCGCAATGAAAAATCTAGTGTGTGCCTGGTCTTCGAAAGTGAATACGAAGTAGATTGAGTTGCCAAGGTAGTGCACCAAACATTTGTCCACAGGCTTGTCTTCGTAGTATATGGAAAATATATTGGAATGTTAATCTTTGGATTGTCATGAACTTTGAAGCACAGTATGGCAAGGTTGTTAGCACCTAGATCAGGGGTCTTCAAAGCGGTCGTTATCAACCCCTGGGGGTGGATGGGACAATTCAAGGGGTGTCGATAAATGCACATCTATTTAATTATTACTATTAATTTATTTTCATGTACATGCCAGGGTGTCTATGAGGGTTCAAGGATTCCATGAAGGAGTCGATGGTCTAAAAAGTTTGGGGTCTCCTGGCCTTGATGATCAAAAAGGATATGTAATCAGGTTGGGTCTCCATTGGCCTTCGGGTCTTTATTACTCATGACTATCACAAATATATACAGGTATGCCCCATGAGAGGTGCAAAAAGATAAGCAATATGACAGAGGGGTGGTCAAGACAGAAATCCCAACTATTACATATGTGAAAGTAGCACATGTCCTTCTGCTCTGAACATCAAGGAGAGAGACAGTCAGACAGACAGACAAACAGACAGACGGTGAGATAATCAGTAACAACGTAAACAGAACCTAGATGCTGTTGTTTCCAATATACCATCCGTTGCACCTTCGAAAAGACTCGCCACGCCTTCAGTGCCAGAAATCCAAAAGCGGGAAACAAACGACGAAGAAGTGGAGGACCAAAAGGCTGAGGCAACTTTTCTTGCTAGTAATACCAGCCTTTCATCATGTGACATTGGGTAACTATTGCTATATGGACAGTGTAACACGCCCTTGGAAAGATAAAAATACAAAAACCAAAAAAAAAAAATAAAACTAATGATCCAAATTTTTGATGTACAAAACACATGAAAGGAACCACATCCAGCCACGGGACATGAGAAGCACAGACATGCGAAACGTTAGTGGACTCAGGAACAGTATTGCTCCAAACTGAACATTTGGTAATGTAAATAGGAAGAATAATAAAAAAATTCATACAAGTGGGTCAGCAAAACTTGGAATGTTTTGGAAGCCTTATTTTTCAAATATTCCTGAGTGTAAATACTAAACTATTCTTTTCTATTTCAGGGTGGAGTTAATTTAAGCAGAGATTCTAGTCATACGATCTAACATGTTCACTCAAGAAACCAAAAGACAACGCATTGCAGATTTGCTTTGTGCCGGGGTTGCGATTAGACGTATTGCTGAAATTGTTGGGGCATCTGTGAGCACTGTCTACAAAGTAAAGAACTGAATGCTTGATATGAATGCTGCATCAAGAGAAAGCCAGGAAGTAAAGGCATAAAGGAAAATCTATAGTAATGCATTTCTTACATCTTGCAAAGCCAAAATTTCGAAAGACCCAACAACAGTCATGAGAAAACTGTCCATGGACATGGAAACCGATCCAAAGACCATCAGAACTGCTGTACACACTGATTTACAGTTGGGGACATACGTGAGGACCCCGAGACAACCATTGACCCATGCAATGAAAGGCAAAAGCATGAAAAGGCCAAAAAAGTGTTACGATATCTGAAGCACAATTGACAAACCGTCAAAATCTTTTCAGATGAAAAAATCTTTACCGTTGATGCTGTTTCAAACTGTCCCGATGATCGATGCATTGCTAAGTCACCTTCTGAAGTAAAAGGAACCTTTAGGAACAAGGACCCAACTCAAGTCATGGCGTCTGATGTAAAAAAGATGCCTCTTCATTTTTTTTCAAGTCTGGGTAAAAGTTTACTATAAAGTCCTGCAGTTTAAGGTTTTGCCTTGGCGGAAGTCTAGCTACCCCAACGGTAAATGTGTGTACCCAATACGGTGCTCCTGCTCATACGTCGAACGAATTGTAGACATTCTGCGAAGACAACTTCACTGACTTTTGGTCTGCCAACTTCTAGTCTTTCTCCAGCCAAGACTTGAATCCCCTGGACTATGCCGTATGGGGGAAATTGAAGCATTCTACCAACAGAACTTCGCATCCAAGTGTTGATCATCTTAAGGAAGTCCTAAGGGAAGAGTGGGAAACATGTCAGAGTATTTCATCATGAAGAGTTGTGACACCTGCAGGCGGCGTGTGAAGGCTGTGGTGGACAATGAAAGCGGACATATTGAATAAGTTGTCTCTTTATACATTTATAAACCTGTGTTAAAATTATATTTCTGTCAGGTTGCTAGTTGTTGTAAAATAAGCAACTTGGTGAAATATCTATCATTTTCCAAGAGTTGGTTCCCCATCCTGTATATATCAGAATTGCTTGGTTCTGTATGTGAGAGTGTTAGGATTAATTACACATAAGAAATTAAGAGAGAATTAAGGGAACATACCTATGATTAATTATTCCGTGTGTTGTATGATGTCTTATGATATCGCTCCTGCATACGCACATCTGTGCCCCACTCATATATATATGTGGGGGGGTGTATGTGTGTGTGCGTGTGTGTGTGTGTGCGTGTGTGTGTGTGTGTGTGTGTGTGTGTGTGTGTGTGTGTGTGTGTGTATTCGTAGATATATTCATTCAGAAATATAATGAAAGAGAGCTAGGGGAAAATAATAAATAATACACGAATCCAACTGAGTTGGAAAGAAGCATTGTCATGAAGTTTTCGAAACGTACGGTTTTCCCCATATTCTTCTAGATGGAATATGCAATTTGAATTAATATTTCAACTGTGTTGTACTAGATTTGGGGGAGAAGCGTAAAGAAACGACTGGCGAATATATAAACGTAGACAGCATTGTCCAATCCACAAACATAATTTAGCATCAAAAGCCCAAATATATGCTCTATCTTCTACCATTAACATGTTAACGGCTTCCATACTGACTGTTGTCGAACGAATTAACACGGCGACTATGATGGTTTATCAATGGATTGTTAGCCGGGTACCATCTCTACAAATTTTATGACTATACATTTCATTCTGATGCCTTTCTATACATTTATTCATGATAATCATGATCGTTAACAGATATGATTATACTGTGTGGCTTACACAAAGTTATCGATATATTTAGTTTCCATACAAAAACTTATAACATATTCATTCTTCGTGGGGATGGGGGTGAGAATATAAGGGAGATATACGCTAAGTCGTCTTTCGAAAGCTAAACCTGTCACTGAAAACTAAAAATGTATTTGCCCATATATGTATGTATGTATGTATGTATGTATGTATGTATGTATGTATGTATGTACGTATGCATGTATGTATGTATATATAATTAATGGAATGACAGGTGGAAAATGTCAAGAAGCATATATAAAAATTTCAATAAATATTTTCTATCACACTTTCAAAGTACTCAATGAAATTATGTGCGTGTGCATGTATACACACACACACACACACACACACACACACACACACACACACACACACACACACACACACATATATATATATATATATATATATATATATATATATATATATATATATATATATACACATAAGAATGGTACATATAAAACACTGACTTTATTTCTACATGTCATTCGACATTCTGTTATATTTATGTATTATCACTCTGAGGTATGAATTACACTTTGTGAAAGCTTTTACACTAAACAAATATTCTCATTATGTCTATAAAATATTTATAAGCCTCACTAATATTGCAAGCACACGCCTTTATATATATGTGTGTGTGTATGTTTGTATGTGTGTGTGTGTGTATGCAGGTGAGCACATAAGTGCAAAATAAGGTGGAAACATTTTACTCGAATACAGAAGGTAGAGTAATTTGCTTTTATTAGAGCTGCAAATTATCACAAGACTATTACTCAGTCTCACGTTCCCGTTCGTCAGACAGTTGTAATGGAAACTATATATGTAAACAGGTTATATATATATATATATGGGAGAATATACGAAAAAACAACAACAGACGAGGACAGGTGGTGTAAATAACAAAAGGATGTATTAGTATGACGCTCGGGAATACGGAAAGTCTTTGACGTTTCGAGCTATATATATATATATATATATATATATATATATATGGGAGAATATACGAAAAAACAACAACAGACGAGGACAGGTGGTGTAAATAACAAAAGGATGTATTAGTATGACGCTCGGGAATACGGAAAGACTTTGACGTTTCGAGCTACGCTCTTCAACAGAAAGAATACGAAGACAAGGAGAAAAACACGGAGAAAAAAAATTGAATAGTGTCCAGTCAACGGTCAATCATGATAATGGCGGATCATAACAATGGCTAACCGGAAGTTAGAAATTCTTTTTTCAGGAGAGCTAAGAAAAGGGGGATATAACAAACGGTGATCGAAGAACGAGGGGCTGTGTGTGGGAGATAGAATGCTGGTGATCTTGACGTATGTAGTGTGAAAATGGGGAAGGGAGAAAGCACTTGGTCAGTTGTAGTGTGATGCGAGGGTATTGGTGTGGTGTGATGTGAGGGTGTTGGGAGGTGGGGAAGGCATGGGTGGAGTGTGGGTTAGGCTGAGGGTGGGGTAGAGGTAGGGGTCTGTGGGTAGGGGTGGGTGGTGGGTGTAAGGAATTGGATGGGGTGGAGTGGGAAGGTAGAGTAGGAGTGTGTTGGGGTGTGGTGGGATGAGCTTATGAGGGGGTGTTGACGATGAAGGGGGAAGAGGAAGGTGGATGTAAGAGAGGGGGAAGATGGGTATGGGAGGAGAGAGAAAGAGAGGAGAGAGGGTGGGTATAAGAGAGGGAAGGTGGATTGAGAGAGGGGGAAGGTGGGTATGGGGGAGAGCGAGGGGGAAGGTGGGTATGGGGGGAGAAAGAGAGGAAGAGAAATAGAGTGAGAGAGAAGAGAGTGGGAGAGAGGGAAGAGGGGTATGGGGGAGAGAAAGAGAGAAAGAGAAAGAGAGTGAGCGAGAGGGAAAGAGAGAAGAGAGCGAGAGAGTAAGGGTGAGAGAGTAAGGGTGAGAGAGTAAGAGAGTAAGAATGTAGAGAGTAAGAGTGAGAGAGAGTGAGAGAGAGGGAAAGAGAGAAGAGAGTGAGAGAGTAAAGGTGAGAGAGTAAGAGTGTAGAGAGTAAGAGTGAGAGAGGGAGGAGTACGAGAGAAGAGAGTGAGAGAGAGTAAGAGAGAGGAGAGAATAAGAGAGAGGAGAGAATAAGAGAGAGGAGAGAAAGAGTAGGGGTGGAGAGAAGTGGGAGTGAAGAGAAGTAGGAAGAGAAGTTGGAGTGAAGAGAAGTAGGAGTGAAGAGAAGTAGGAAGAGAAGTGGGAAGAGAAGTAGGAGTGGAGAGAAGTAGGAATGAAGAGAAGTAAGAAGAGAAGTAGGAGTGAAGAGAGGTGAAGAGACGTACAAAGAAGTAGGAGTCGGAGCAGGAGGGGAGGTGGGAGAGGGGGAGAGATGGGTGGTAGGAGGGAGGGTGGGGGAGAGAGACAGGAGGAGGGGGTTAGATGAAGAGGGGAGGGGAGTTGAGCCCATGTGGCGCAAAGGAGAGGAGGGAGAAGACCAATCCCTGTTCACGGCGCAAACGGGAGTCCGGATGACTCTGTGCATGGACAATCCAAACACAGACAGGTGTTGCTGCAAGGAGTGGCCGGCAGAGCGGAAGTGGCGTGACACCGGGGTATCATTACCAACGATGATAACTTGTATATATATATATATATATATATATATATATATATATATATATATATATACAGTAAAACCTCGGTTTTCTAACAACTCCGATCACGAATAAACCGTACTTTATCTCCCGTCTTTCTCGTATTCATTCAATACAGTAGTACCTCGGTTTACGAACACTTCTAATCCCGTATAAATCGTGGTTTATATATATATATATATATATATATATATATATATATATGTGTGTGTGTGTGTGTGTGTGTGTGTGTGTGTGTGTGTGTGTGTGTGTGTGTGTGTGTGTGTGTGTGTGTGTGTATGTATGTATGTATGCATGTATGTATGCATTTATGTATGTATCTGTGTATCTATGCGTGTATATACCAGTCACTCGTAATCGTACTTTTTGGGTACTGTGTATTATGCGTTCTCTACTAGTTTTAGGTGTCTCTGCAGTGGCAAGCAGATAGAAATAAGGCGGCTCTTGACCCAGCAAACCCCAATATGGAGTAGAAGATGGGGGAAAGGGTTACAGCAGTAATTGTGTCTGTTTGTATTCATTTCATCTAAGTTGATTGAAGTAATGTGAAATGGAGTGCCTTGCTGAAGGATACACGCGTCTCTCGCTTTAGTAATCGAACCCACAAGCTTAAGAATGAGAATCATCATTGGCATCTCATCATTCCATGAATAAGTGAAGCGTACCTATGGGCGAGAGGGATTCAGTACACACACACACACACACACATACACACACAAACACACACACACACACACACACACACAGTATCTGCGTGTCGATGCATGTGTTTGTGTGTACGTTAATAAATCTGTATTACGGAAAGTTTCATGTACGATAAAAGCCAGTCTAACCCTCTTGATAGGATTATAGCAAGACCACGACTTCTAAACATGGATGTTGTAGAATAATGAATGACGTTGTCGAACCGGAAGTATAACCATTGGTAGGTGTTATAACCTACTAATTAGAAATACACCAGTAGTAGCATGACTATGTCAAGTGATTCGACATGTAAGCGCTTTAACGTTTTATCCTTTGTGTACCTGCTTCATTTATAAGCCGAAGCTGGAACAAAAATACAATAATGTCAGCACCAAATTTACCCTATAGTTGTTGATTACCACCAGCTAAGCCCTGGTTGTGCAGAATTACGCGCAAAGGCCTTCACGATATGACAATCCAGACATTAAGACATGGTATTTTGAGCAAATATATCAAAACAACTACATCCATAAGAATATCAGAAAATATTTCTTTTTTAAGCATAGGACAATAAATATTTAAGGAAGTATTTACTCTTTCGCGTATAAAAGGATTTGAAACCAAGTGAATGAGCCCGTAAATAGTTTAGCTATCTCCTTTTCTCCACAGTGAATTTACTATATCAAAATAATAGTCGCTTTACGACTTATTTTAATTTTCGCTCGAATTATCTTTAACTGCGAGTTCTTTTGATATTATGCTATTCAATTAAGTGAAATTAATTTGCAATAATAATTATAAATCTCAAAACAGAAATTCTGAATCTCATAGAAGCTTTTCCATAAAATTTATTAATCCTAGAGAATTTTTTTCATATCAGTCTACTTGACTTTCGTTAAATTCGTTTTCATAATGTCTTAGAAAGTTTGAAGCAATGTCAGCTGTCATTCATGATATTAATGTTAGTCTCCAGGGTTATAGATTGACTTACATGAATGTTGTTTACAGTTTGTATTGAAAGAATTTATTTCAGAATGTCATTCAGTATGTGTGTGCGTTTATATATATATATATATATATATATATATATATATATATATATGTGTGTGTGTGTGTGTGTGTGTGTGTGTATGCATACATACATACATATATACATATATATATACATATATACACACACATATATATCTATATATACATATATATATGTACTTATACACATCACCTATACATGTGCATATATGTGTGTGCGCTCGCGCTTGTGTGTGTGCGTGTGTGCCTGTGTGTGTCTGTCTTTTCTCTTTTCCTTCAACTGACGTAAAGTTTATGCAGTTTCCAAAAAAAGGAGACGATAAAATTAATGTAATATATGAAGTTTCCAAAAGCATGTTTATATGGCTAATAACTAAGTTTTTCAGAATTGCAATATAGTGGTTTCATCATTCACAGGACTTGTTCGTTCAGTGCCTATTATATGCGTGAAGCTCCTCGAAATGATATTTCACCGTCAAACAATTTACTGTTCCGAGCTATGGATAGGTACTCTGGATTACAATCGCTTACTGATGAATATCAGAAAATATTTCTTTTTTAAGCATAGGACAATAAATATTTAAGGAAGTATTTACTCTTTCGCGTATAAAAGGATTTGAAACCAAGTGAATGAGCCCGTAAATAGTTTAGCTATCTCCTTTTCTCCACAGTGAATTTACTATATCAAAATAATAGTCGCTTTACGACTTATTTTAATTTTCGCTCGAATTATCTTTAACTGCGAGTTCTTTTGATATTATGCTATTCAATTAAGTGAAATTAATTTGCAATAATAATTATAAATCTCAAAACAGAAATTCTGAATCTCATAGAAGCTTTTCCATAAAATTTATTAATCCTAGAGAATTTTTTTCATATCAGTCTACTTGACTTTCGTTGTTTACAGTCTGTATTGAAAGAATTTATTTCAGAATGTCATTCAGTATGTGTGTGCGTTTATATATATATATATATGTGTGTGTGTGTGTGTGTGTGTGTGTGTGTGTGTGTGTGTGTGTGTGTGTGTGTGTGTGTGTGTGTGTATGCATACATACATACATACATACATATATGTATGCATATATATATACATATATACACACACGCACATATATATCTATACACATCATCTATACATGTGCATATATGTGTGTGCGCGCGCGCTTGTGTGTGTGTGCGTGTGTGCCTGTGTGTGTCTGTCTTTTCTCTTTTCCTTCAACTGACGTAAAGTTTATGCAGTTTCCAAAAAAAGGATACGATAAAATTAATGTAATATATGAAGTTTCCAAAAGCATGTTTATATGGCTAATAACTAAGATTTTCAGAATTGCAATATAGTGGTTTCATCATTCACAGGACTTGTTCGTTCAGTGCCTATTATATGCGTGAAGCTCATCGAAATGATATTTCACCGGCAAACAATTTACTGTTCCGAGCTATGAATAGGTACTCTGGATTACAATCGCTTACTGATGGAAATTATTCACAGTGTGGTATAACTGATTTTTAGTAAAGACCCAAGGCCAAGAGTTTTGCGTAGTCGTACAGTCGTTTACACTGATTTCGTATTAGATGGCTATTTCATTTTATCGACCATCGGTAGGACAAAGAGCAAAGTCCAACCGAGGTGGAATTTGAAGCCTGAATATGAAAGTACGTAACTATATACTGTAGTAGCATTTGTCAATCCAGCATCCTTATGGTAAATTTATTCGTTTGTAAGATTTGGGATGTTGAATTTAACATCTCAGCAATCCTGACGAAAGTAAATTGAAGCTGCAATAAAGTAGTAAATAAAATCCTTAAATGTCGCGTTTAACTTTGCCAGTAGATTACGGTCTGGATTATTATTACTGTTTGTAATTGATACCTTATGAGCATCGCTGCACGCACATGTAATCACAAAGCTATCCTCAGTTCCGAAGATGAAACCAAGAAGTAGCAGATATCCTTACAGAAAGTGCTACTTGACACATTATCACGTCATCATCATAAAATCGTTAATTTTATGATATTCTAAAGAAAGTAGAAAATCATTCTGAAAATATCACTTTGACCTTAAGGTGCTGTTATTTTCTTCTTGTTAAAGGTGAACGAAAGATTTAATGAAAATGTCATCTTAGTTTATAAGAAGAGTTCCACTGCTATTGAAACGTTACACACTCTGACTATTAAAGTACATTCCATCGTTAAACTGGAAACACATTTTTGGTCATTTTTTCTTTTTCTTTTCTTTCTTTATCGATATTGATATTATTGTTTTGGAGATGTATACCGGAAACATTCAGTCTTGAATAAGTATATTGACATTAAAGGAAAATGAAATGCTGTAACTGAATTTATTTACAGTTAATTTTATTATCGCCATTAAGTTGTTAATTCCTTCGATCAAGAAATCAAAGATCATATTTGCTGATAATATTTACTTCGTTTTATACTGTATCTAAACGCCTTCAAATGTTACTTTTTTCGAACAATCGCCACATATAAGAAGGTATAGCAAACTCATTTAATTTGGAAATTCTCATTAGATTTAATTACAACAAATATTTCCCGGTAGAAATTTGCTTGCTTTTAAGTTCACATCGAATTCGTTGAATATTCTCAATACAGATGAAATGCAAAACTAATTTTCGTTGTTTGTTTTTCAGAAAACGTTCAGTTCTGGCTTTTTATTTCCTTTCCATTAATCCGAAACTGATGTAAAATGATTCTTTTCCGGTTCATTTGCATGTCACTTATTTTTCGGATGATTACCAATGTTTTATATTAGAAAACATTAAGGCCAATCGATTGTTAGAATCGTTAGTGTCTGAAAAAATATTTGTTGCATTTTTCCCGGTAGTTTAGAACTGAGTTCAAACCCCACAGAGGTTAAATTTTATTTTCCTTCCTTCATTCTTCCGAGATGAATAAATCAAAATACAAGTCGATACGATCGATCCCAGTAAAGCTAGGATTGGTTGTATCGATTAACTTTTTCCGCAAAAGTTGTTGGCCTTGTGCCTAAATCAGAAACACTATTAACAAAATATTTTACTTCAAATTACAGTTTATTCAGCAAAGGACCGTTTACTGAAACCAGTTGATAGGGAAACAATTTTTTGTATTTTGCGTTTCACAAAATATCTATCAAGTCATCAGACACTGTATATAAGTTAAGTATTGAATTTTTAAAAAATCAGTAATGTTTGAACCGATATTTTTCTGACACAGATGCATTATGTGTATATTTATCAGGCACGAGTTGATGAAAAGACTAGTTTCTTGTAACTGTGTAAGTCTAGCCATATGTTTGCATACATGGGACAATGCACTCAGAATAGATGAATTTCTTTTTTTATCACATCATGGAGGAAGTTTTAGAATGACGATGAGATTCAAGCTCTAATTTGTGTAGTTTATATTCTATACCACGGAATAGATGCAGTATGACAGAATGGTAAAGAGTTTGATTCGTAGCCTCATCATTGAAACCATTAAACTATCCAATTTGAATATCTGAACGATTTCTCTCTCTCATAAACTCAGTGACTCGAATTTTTGATGGCTTTTTTTACTGTTTCATAAGAAATGAAAAGGGCAATAACCTAAGGAATAAATGGGATTGCAGAGTCGAAATGTTTGACCGATCATATGCACCGCACTGTTTGTAAATGTATTGATTTCTCTAACAAGAGAAAATAATCGTAAATGCTATGATGAACGGAATTTATAGTGCTCAGTCTACAACAGGTATTTACTTATATATATACTGATAGAAACCTATATCTAGTTGTTCGGTCTCTTATAAATAGCAACCACATACCTTCAAATCAAACATTATGATATTTTTTAAATAAACGATACTATTGTTAAAGATATAGACAAAAACAGGGTATGATCAAGGCTGAAAGGTCTTTGATCATAAACCTGCGCACCTAGGGCTTATCCTCGATTTCAATAACGGAGACTTTATCGACGAAATCGAGGAGCATGGGAATGTTGGTTCTGCAACTATTTCAAGTTAGAATAACAAAACAACAAAATAGTTTATCTCAGTAGCCTACTGTTCTGGTCATTGTTCCAAATATTCTCTACGCAAGTATATCGATTTGCTTTTGAAGAATATAACAACCTGTTTCTAGGGAGAAAAAATAGATTACAAGCAATATGAATTCACTCATGTGAGACATCAACACTGCATTTGTCACCACACACACGCGCACATACACATACACACACTCCACACACACACACACAAACGCGTACACAAGCGCAACGCACATGCACACACACACACACACACGCACAAAACACACACACACACACACACACACACACACACACACACACACGCACGCACACACATATATAGTCTTACTTCTTTCAGTCATTGGACTGCGGCATGTTGGAGCACTCCTTGTATTGTTAGTCGAAAAATCGTCCCAGTACTCATTTTAGGGCTATCTTTGAACGAACCCATAGTTTAGAGGAACGTAAAGAAACGAACACAGAATGTCAAGTGGTTGGAAGTGCAAACATATACATGCACGCACACCTCGGATATATAGTAATGTTTATCTGGTACTATTTGTATTTCTCTCACTCAGAGATTTAAAACAAGTTGTTTCTTTACCTCTCTCTCTCTCTCTTTCTCCCTGTATATATAATATATATATATATATATATATATATATATATATATACATAAACACACATACGAAGGGTTTCCACACAGTTTCCTTTACCAAATTCACATGGTATTGGTCGGTCAAGGACAATTGCAGAAATATGTACCCAAGGTGCTGCACCATGGAACTGAGCCGAACCTACGTGTATGTGAAGTGAAAGTCTTGACCAAATGTGTTTTTACTAGATGTTTTTACTAGATGTTAAAAAGAAATACATTGATAAATGTGGTACGAGTTCATCTCAGACAATTGAACGACGAAATTTTATATTGCTAGTATTTTCTCCAGAAAATATTGTTAGTATTTTGTTCGGAAAATTATCGGAAAATTTAAATTTGCAGATCCTTCACATACTTTCGACTCAATTTCAAGGTGCTCCACCTTGCTTAAAGATATATATTCAATGGAACACAGTTTGCTAATCTCCTTTTCTGACCAGAAAGGAGTGGGAAACAGATTTGATTTATAATTGTATATTAATTATATATTAGGGCCCTTAATTGTATATTAAGAAATTACTTTGATCAGTAATAGTACGTATAAGAATTAAAATATAGCTATTCAAGAATCGGAACAGTCATTTATACCTGGATAGCGTTCTAAAACACAGAGATGAAATTGACTCAATATCGGATTCAGGTTGTATATCCAGGAATGTTTCATTTGATATAATTTTGACATTTTACTGCATGCAATTAAAGTGAAATTATTCTCATTTGCATAAATTGATTAATGGACTACGGTGTTGGCTTTACTGTGTAGGACATTACAAAATGTTTTGTCTGTAGCATATTTTTCAACACCACATCAGAAATTTTTACTTTTATTACTAATGACATGAATTATGTACTTGTTGTCAATTGCTACTTCGTTTAATTTTATTAACTAAAGGTGAAGCTCTAAAGGCTTCATTCTTTTTAACCTGTTAAAGTAGGTAGCCTATTGCTGAATAAGTTCGACATTCGTACAATCTTTGAAGTGAAGAAGTATAAGTCATTATATGCATACGATTTGGTAATACTCAGTTTTACATTTTTTTGTTTTCATTATAGTTTACACGATATTAAAAAAATATTAGTTTCTCTCAATTTGCATAGAAGGAAAAGAAAACACAATATCCCATCCCGAAATAAAAGTATTTTGAAAAATCAAAAAACTGTCAACTATATTATGGTTAAGAAATAGCAGTTTACTCAAAATAGCCACCCTCAGCTTCCACCACGGCCTCATGACGACTCCAGAACCTAGCGCATCCTCGAATACCTCCTTGATCTTAGCCACTGCGCAGTACTTTTAGGGAAGCACCTGTCACAATAGCTCCGGAGGACAACCGATATGGATGTGTGAGTTTGGTAAGCGAAAAATGTGGAGGAAAAGTCGCATATATGTACGAGTCTGTGTGTCTGACCCCCCCCCCACACACACACACACACCGCTTGACAACCGGAGTTGGTTTCTTTACGGCCCCGTAACACTTGCAGTTCGTCATAAGAAACCGATATACTAAGTACCAGATAGCAGTACTGGATTCGATTTGCTCGACTTAAAACTTCAAGGTGGTGTTCCAGTATACACGCAGTAAAAAATGGAAAATAACCGAAAGGAGTCAAAGATTACATTATATATATAATTATTATTTCTACTTTAGGAACAGGGCCTTGAAAATTTGGTGGGAAGGGAACTAGTTGATTACATCGAACGCAGTGCGTAACTGGTACATAATACATCGACCCCGAAAGGTTCAAAGGCAAAGACGACCTCGGCGGAATTTGAACACAGAACGTAGCGGCAGACGAATTACCGCTAAGCATTCCGCCCGGTGTGCTAACGATTCTGCCAGCTCGCCGCCTTCATCTATACTATATATAAAACAGAGGTGTGTGTGTAATCGCTTTTCACGTGAAAACGGCTTCACTATTTACTTCCATACTTCTGATACATAAATAATTTGACCTCGGATAAATCTTAGGCTCTTCATTTGATTTTTTTTATCTCTAATTAAAAATAAATAATATTGCTTTATATTTAAGATTCACTTCTTTAAAAACGTTTCTCAATGTCAACTTCCGGTACGGACGTGAAAAAACGGCGACGTCTCTCACTCTCTATTTTTAATGTTCGGTTTCTGTAAACAACTACAACGTGCTTTTATTTATACGATTTTTGGGCGTTCCATGTTCATCTCATTCATTCTTTGCAATGTTCTCTCTCTCTCTCTCTCTCTCTCTCTCTCTCTCTCTCTCTCTCTCTCTCTCTCTCATTCACACACTCCAGGTTTGATTTTGTTCCGAACTCGCACACTTCGTTAATTTCCGTAAATAAATTTTCTATTATTATTTTTTTTTTTTTGGCATGCCGTGCTCAGCTCTATTTATTCGTAGTGAATCACGCTCACATGTATGTTTCTGTATGTGTGTGAGTGAAGGGGTGTGTTGTGATGTCTACGTACATACATAAATACATATGCATAATTCTTTTCTGTGTGTATATCTGCACGTGTGTGTGAGAGAGAGAGAGAGAGAGACAGACAGACAGACAGACAGACAGACAGACAGACAGATGTTTCAGTGACTCTCTCTCTCTCTCTCACACACACACACACTCACATACGTACAAGAAATGTATGACTATTTATGTATGTACGTATAATTGTCGACACACCCCTTCACTGGCTCTGTCTCTCTCTCTCTCTCTCTCTCTGTCTGTCTGTCTGTCTCTCTCTCTCTCTCTCTCTCTGTCTGTCTCTCTCTCTCTCTCTCTCTCTCACGCGCACGCGCGCATACACACGTGTGTCTTTGTAAATATGTTTGTATACATTTATGTATGTGTGTTTGTAAGAGACAGAGTGTGAGTGAATCAAGGGGTGTGTTGTCATATGCATCCATCATTTTTGGATGTATGTGTGCGTGTGTATGTGTGTGAGACAGAGTGAGAGAGCGGTGTGTATGTAGTACTAGCAGAGGCACCCGGCGTTGCTCGGGAATGAAATTGTTGCTTATATACTTGAAGAAAAAAAGGCAAAATATGCTGTATAGAAATTTGAGAGGACATTCTGTAGATGGACTCTCACATGAATAATGGCTGGGCGCCTCTCATGAATGGGGAAAATTGAAGATGTGCCAAAAAGCCTCATTGGTACTTGGAAACTTTTACGAAAATTAAAATGGGGATTAAATGAAAAAAAATGATTTACGTGAATATCCTCACAAGAGTAATTGAAATAAATGGCGATTGTGGAACCCCCACGCACGCACACACGCGCGCGCGCATGCACACGTGTGTCTTTGTAAATATGTGTGTATACATTTATGTATGTGTGTGTTTGTAAGAGACAGAGTGTGAGTGAGAGAGAGAGGTTTGTTGTCATGTATACGTACATGCATAAATATACATACATCTTTGGATGTATGCATATGACAACGTGTTTGTAAGAGACAGAGTGTGAGTGAGAGAGAGAGGTTTGTTGTCATGTATACGTACAAGCATAAATATACATATATCTTTGGATGTATGCATATCACAACACAGCCCTTGACTCACTCGCACTCTGTCTCTTACAAACACGCACGCGCGCGCATACACACGTGTGTCTTTGTAAATATGTTTGTATACATTTATGTATGTGTGTGTTTGTAAGAGACAGAGTGTGAGTGAGTCAAGGGTTGTGTATGTGCGTGTGTATGTGTGTGAGACAGAGTGAGAGAGCGGTGTGTATGTAGTATTTACTCTCTCTCTCTCTCTCATACACACGAACACACACACGAACACACAAAATAGAGAGTGAAGCTTTTTGCCGTTGTTACGTCAATACCGGAAGTTGACATTGAGGAACCTTTTTAAAGAAGTGAATCTTAAATATAAAGCAATACTATTTATTTTTAATTAAAAAAATCAAATGAAGAGCCTAACATTTATCCGAGGTCAAATTATTCACGCATCACAAGTATGGAAGCATTTGGTGAAGTCGATTACACACACATCTCTGTTTTATATATAGTATAGATTTACTCTCTCTCTCTCTCATACACACGCACACACACACACACAAAGATGTATGCATATCTATGCATGTACGTATACATGACAACAAACCTCTCTCTCTCTCTCACTCTCTCTCTCTCTCTGTTACACACACACACACTTCTATTTCATCTGATGTGTGATACTCTGTGTGTGTGCGTGCGCGTGCGTGTGTGCTTTCGTGCGTGTGTGCTTTCGTGCGTGCGTGAGGGGTTCCACAATCGCAATTTATTTCAATTACTCCTGTGAGGATATTCACGTAAATCATTTTTTTCATTTAATCTCCATTTTAATTTTCGTAAAAGTTTCCAAGTACCAATGAGGCTTTTTGGCGCATCTTCAATTTTCCAATTCATGAGAGGTGCCCAGTCATCATTCATCTGAGAGTCCATCTACAGAATGTCCTCACATTTCTATACAGCATATTTTGCTTTTTTCCTTCCAGTACATAAGCAACAATTTCATTCCCGGGCAATGCCGGGTTGCTCTGCTAATCATATATATAATAATCAAAATGAAAAATGCCTTAAAATGTATTTTACATGGGGTAAATATTATGCCGTATACAACTCAATATATTGAGTGAAATATACGGTTATACTAATTTTATTAAATACTCCTAATAGGGCAGGCTGTGAATGTAAATTTGAGAAGAGGTTGTTTAGTTTTATAAGGTTCAGTGAACATTAAATATACCAGAGTGGGTTGGATAATAAATGTCTTAATATTGTGTGTGTGTTTGTTTCGGTAAGAGCGTTTGTGTGTGTGTATGTGTGTGTGTATGTGTATGTGTGTGTATGTGTGTGTGAGTACGCTTCTGCATGAAGATAGATAGATAGATAGATAGATAGATACAAAAATAAATATACGCGGGCGTGTATGATTCTGTGTAGAAGAATATATTACTGAAGGAAATTCCAGCTTTGATTTGCACTTTGTATTTACAATCTTATAATAATATAATATAATGAACCTGAAGATTGCGTAGTTTAATGCATGAAAGTACTACTTCAAACAAAATGGATATTTAATATTCTATCATTTCATTATATTAAATTATTATAAGACTGTAAAACGGAAATATCAGACAATTTCGGAATTTCTTTGAGCAATATATATATATATATATATATATATATATATATATATATATATATATATATATATATATGCATGAGTGTAATATGTGTGTGTGTGTGTGTGTACGTACAAACACATGCAGTCATATATTCAGATTCTCATCCATTTATTAATATGTCTATGCAGGTGGCCTAAAAAATTATATTACTACAATAATAAATGACAATGTTACATCTCAGAAGCAATTGCAATGAATTCATAGAAGAGCATCGAAGCACTTCAATAAAGAGGGAGCCTAAACGCATATACACGCCAGTACGTGTATATACATGTATTTGTATTTATAATAGCACATACGCACACACTAAGACCAAAAATGACTTCAAGCAGATGTGAATATTCACGTGCAAAATTTTGTCTAAGTGTGTTTTAATTTGATATTCAACGTTTCTAATTGTTTGATGCCATATTTCGAGGAATCAGACGTTTAACCCTTAAACGCGACAAGCGGATATATGAGCTCCAAACTTGGCAGACAAATTTTCAACAATTCATATTTTAGGTATTTTTGTATATGACAGGATGTATTGATAGTACATGCTTCTCTCCACAGAAGAAATAAATGACAAAAATGCTCTGAAAATAACCGTTAAACAAAGGGAACTTACTATGTAAATGACCGTTATTAAGACAAACAAAAGAGCTATTAGAATGACCGTTAAATAAAGGGAGAAAACCCGAAGGAGAGAAAGTAAAAAACGCTCATAGAATTCGCGTATGTGCGCATGTACATACATACAAATGCGGGCACGCACACCCACGTACATGTGCCTATAAGCATATGCTCACTCACACTCGCGTGAAACACATTCCTGCACACCAACACACACACACACCTATATGTATACATATATATGCAACCATACACATGTACACATATACATACCCGCACACACGCGCATACACATGTATATATACCCATACAGGCAAAAATATGTTCATATACACATCTATATACGCACATGCACAAACAAATGCAGGGTGAAATGTAATATACAGAAAAAATATATAAAAATATATAAAGCAATAAAAGTATATAAAAATATATATAAATATATATATATACTCTCTCTCTCTTTCCTTTCCCGAGCGTCTAATAACACTATCCGTATCACGTCCTCACTTTGTTGTTTTTTTGTTATTGTTTTTGTCTTTTTTTTAACTTATATATATATATATATATATATATATATATATATATATATATATATATATATATAGAGAGAGAGAGAGAGAGAGAGAGAGAGAGAGAGAGAGATAAAATGCTTGTACGTGAACACAATATAAAAAGAAGGTTCTATCTGTGATCTTGGAGGACCAAAAAGATAAGAAATATTTTGCCATATTTGGACATGATCCGAAAAGCTTAGTTCTTGAATTTAGATATGTAGCGGGGTCTAAGCTGGGAAGTAAGGGGGTGTGAACCAGATAGTTTTCCTATTTCAGTTTCTTTTTCTTTATTATTGAATTGGTGACAGGTGTATAGGTTATTTCCTCGCTAAATCAACTATCCTTTAGAGCATTATTATATACTGGGATGACACTAATAGAAATGTCCCTATCGGATTTAATGTCCCTTAGATTTACATAAGAATATTTACAAACCTTATAGGAAGCCCAACGATAGACTTAACTATATTAATGTAGATTCCTGCCATCCCCACATAGTGTTTAAAGATTTATTTAAAAACATTAGTAAAAGAATTTCCAGCCTCTCCTCCGATAGGAAAACTATCTGGTTCACACTCCCTTACTCCCTGAAGTGACCATTAGTATAGGTAAATAATTCTTAGCACTATAGATAGAGATTTTCCAATCAATCATAGTTACAGAAAGCTCTTCAATAGGCATAACTTAAAAATCAGTTTTAGCTCAACTACTAATTTTAAAAATATAATCGTACAGAACACACATAAACAACAGAATGAAACTAGCTGTTCATGCATGGATAAAACTTTCTGCCCGCTAAATGGAGCTTGCATGTCCGAGACCATAATTTATGACGCCACCGTAGACTCTAAAACCACTAAGGACATTGTTTCGTCAAAGAAACATTACTATGTGGTTCTCAGAGGAGGTGAAATTTAAAACCAGGTTCAACTATCACACCTTGAGTTTCAGGCACTGGCATAAAAGAAAAATAACCTAATTATCCAGGCATATATGGTCCTTAAAAGAAAAAGTTGTCAATTACAACATCCATTGGAAGACTTTAGCCAAGTGTAAGCCTTACACCAACTGCAGTGGAAAGTGCGTTCTTTGGAAGTGCGGATATTGAAAGATGGCTCATCTGGAAAAGCAGCTTACACCCCGCTACATGTCTAAATTCAAGAACTGAACTTTTTGGATCATGTCCACATATGGCTGAATATTTATTACATTTTTGGTCCCCACAAGATCACAGATAGAACCAGCTTCTCAAAATGTGTCCACGTTATATATATATATATATATATATATATATATATATATATATATATATATATATATATATATATATATATATATAATATTTATATATATATTTACATATTTTTATATACATTAATTTGTTGCTGATGGCGAACTGAGGAAGTGCCTCAAAACTGGATTGATGCTATTTTAGTCTCCTTGTATAAATCTAAGCCAAAGGATACATGTAGTAATTTTCGTGGGATGTCGCTTTTGTCTGTAGTTGGAAAGGTAGTCGCTTGCATTCTGTTAGAACATTTAAATATCTTCATAGTGCCTGAGTCTCAATGTGGTTTTCTCCCCTATAGGAGCACAGTTCATTGTATCTTTACTGTCAGACAATTTCAGGAAACGTTCATTGAACAGAATCCTACCCTATATCACTGCAAGATATTCGATATTGCTAGTCTAAATGCTCTGTGGCTAATTCTAAGGAAAATAGGTTGCCCAGAAAAATTTATAAATATGCTCAGGGTTTTACATCAAGATATAAAGGCTAGAGTTAATTTTGATGGTGGGCTTTCTGAATTTTTTGCCATAGAAGATAGAGTAAAGCAAGGATGCCTTGATGCACCCACCCTCTTTGCAATATACTTTGATGTTGGGGCAGAATCGTTAGCACGCCGGGCGAAATACTTAGAGATATTTCGTCTGTCGTTACATTCTGAGTTCAAATTCCGTTATGGTCGACTTTGCCTTTCATCCTTTCGGGGTCGATTAAATAAGTATCAGTTACGCACTGGGGTCGATGTAATCAATTTAATCCCTTTGTCTGTCCTTGTTTTCCCCTCTATGTTTATCCTGCTGTAGACAATAAAGAAATAAATATACTTTGCTGTTGTGCTGTCATACGCTTTTCAACACACCAAGGAGGGTATTTACATAAAATATCTAACAACAGAATGAAATTCAAAACAGTTTTTTACTTTACTCATTAGGGAACTCTTATTCGCTGATGAATGCGATCGAGTCAGTCACTCTGAAAAAGGCCTGCAGTCCCTTGTATCTGTACTTGACTCAACTTGTGATGACTTTGGCTTGACCATCAATTTGAAGAAAAAACAGGTGTATCAAATTTCAAGTGGTGCTGTTTGCAACCCACCTAAAATTTTCGATAAGGGTAGGTTACTTGAAGTTATTGACTCTTTCATCTACCTCGGAAGCTCAGTACAAAATGATGGAAATCTGGATACAAAAATACATCTGCGAATTCAAGGGGCAGCCCAAGCGTTCGGTGGTTTAGAGTCACCCGCTTGGCGCCAACGACATATAGATAACATAAAATTAGCTCTTTACAAATCGTTTGTCTTATCATTCCTGTTATATTCCTCTGAAACATGGACATTTTATTAAAGATATTTCAAAATGTTAGAGGCATCGCTTCAATTAAATCAATGATTCTGAAAAATCAAATTAGATGTTCTGGCCATATAGTTCGAATTCAGGATGATCGCACACCCAAACAGCAGTTTTATGGCGAGCTTGCGGAGAGGAAACGCAATCGGTGTAAACCTAACAAGAGGTTTCAGGACGGCATAAGTACTACCATGAATCAATTGGAATGGATCCAAAGGCCCTAGAAAGCCTTGCTTCGGATCGAGCTGAATGGCGAACAAAAGTGTGGAGTGGAGTGAATGCTGTTGAGGATGCCAGAACATGCAATACTCAAAACAGGTCTAAAGAAGAATGTTGCGATTAACGAGAAAAAGCATCTCGGCGACTTTTTTGCGTGCACAGTCTCCAACAGACCATCCTTTTCTTTTGCTTGGCTCAAATCTCATTTGCGGACCCATGAAAAACGAACCTCTACCAACTACTCTGCCTATATATCTGTGTACACCTTTCAATGCCGTGTATGCCATAAGGTCTGCGATTCTAACGGAGGTTTCACAAGACATTTTACGATATACAAAGCCAGAACTTAACTGCAGCTCATGGTGGTATATCAGATATGCAATCTATGTAGGTGTCTTTTCAATATATTGTCTGGTTTAAAAAGCCACATCAAATGCCATGATGGATTTAAGGTGTAAATACAAGTGGTGAAACTCTGCATAAGGAGTAGACAACCACAGTAGCATTTACATGGCCATCTCTCACCATGAGGCTTTTATGTAGGAAAAAGAAGAGGATTCTCAATATAAAAAAAATAAAGTGAAGTGAAAATCTTTTTATCATAGGTTTCCTGAGTAATGGCAGACCTAAGCATTTATGTTTCAAGAATGTTTCCGGCTTAAAAGGGAAAAATTGCTGTGACTTTCTATCATTCCGTATTTATTTACTTTCGCGTCTTTGTGTACTTCCCGATTCATCCACCCCCTTATTTTTATGCAAAGTTATTCATAAGTATTCACTTCAAGTACCTGATTCCACTAAATAATCCCTCTATATATCAAAGCTCACGTCACTAGAAATGTACTAGCTGAAGCTAACATGTGAGTGCTAGTAACAAGAATCACGACCATTATTTTTAAGGGTCGTATTCAATCAACTGAATCGATACAAATACCGAATGAAAGACTAAGTTGTTACTGTAGATATGCAAGTTCAGGAATTAAGTAACGTATTCCAGCATATTTTATATTTTCCACCCACTTACTAGACACGATATACTAGACAATATACTGAAATTCTTCTATCTTTTACAACCAGTAAGTAATGACACATTTTTAAAATAACCATTGAAGACTCACAAGAACACCTGATTTTATGACAGGTGAGTGCATCATAAGAGTGAATAGTGAAATGATGATACAGTAACTAAAAAAATCAAACGAAGATCTGGCTGATGAAACAATACTAAATTATTATGAAGGATGAACTGAGCTGCGATATTCATCCGTTTCAATTTTAAACCGGATCATTATTTTGTACTCATTTTTTCAGATATTTACTTCTCACTCTGAGATATACACCACGCATAGAACAAATTTTACTTCTTTTTCAAT
Source organism: Octopus bimaculoides (assembly GCF_046866305.1). Classification (NCBI taxonomy): domain Eukaryota; kingdom Metazoa; phylum Mollusca; class Cephalopoda; order Octopoda; family Octopodidae; genus Octopus; species Octopus bimaculoides. Next base: position 91,894,274 of record NC_142929.1, read on the forward strand.
ATACTGCGATGTCTAGTAGATGTGTATGCCTTTCTCAACGTCATTAGCGATGTACGTTATGTGAAACAATATCAACGGAGATGTGAATTCGTGAAAAAGTTTTCGGCTTACTGGGAGTTTAACACATGCTCTTGGGCAATAGTTGCACATAGAAAAAATATCGATTTCTCACAATAGCACGAAACAGGAAATAATACATGTTAAATTAGATAACGCTACATACTTGTTTAGCAACTACTTTTTATTTACATATGTGTTAATACAATTTCAGTTCAAAGCAGTTACGCTGAAAAACGTGTTCTAAGTTGTTGTAACCATGGGGTATACAACGGCCGAGGTTATTACCGAATTTGTTGTCATGAAATTAAATTAATTAAAAGCTCTTTTGTTTCGTTTAATTCCCGGTAGTTTCCTTTTAAATAGCTTCATTAAAACTTATATAACGAAATGTTTCTTTTATATTCAGCAAGTTGTTTTGATTCAAATACAGAGATGGATAGACGTTAACACCGAGATCAATTCTAAATCATTCCTCATGGATTTAATTTCAGAATTTTATATTGAGGTTCATAGACGTAAAGGCTGTTTATGTTAGGCTTCTATCAAATACGTTTTCCTGTCTAAATTTCAATATATTTCTCTCTCGCAATGGAAACAACCCTATCGCTGGCTATAGAGGAAGTCACACATGGATGTGGTCGCACAATTTACTAATAAATGCACTTTTAATCTTAGCCTACCGTTTGAAAAAGAAACATTTTGGTTTATGTAAATTGAGATATACTATGACAAAATAAAAATCGATTGTCATGGCTGGGACGGCTTGAATTAGATGTCTTATCCAATATTGAAAGGACAGCTGAATACCAGTGTTGTTGTTATTATTATTTCAAGGTGGCAGATAGACAAAATCCTTAGCAGCGGGGTGGGAGGCAGAAATGCCTTGTGTTATGTGTTGCAGCATTTTTTTTTTTTTACATTCTCAGGTCGAATACCGCCGAGGTTAGCTTTGTTTTTTTACCTGAGTTAAAACAACTGTAATACTAATTTGGGCACAGAAACGAGAGATGAAGTATTAGTCCAGACTATTGATCACGGCATTTGACTTGTACTTTATTTTATCGATCCCGATTAGATAAAAAGTAAAGTTAACCTCGGAGGAATTTGAACTTCAGATGTTAAAACCAGGACAAAGACCACGAGATGTTTTACTGACCCTTTAGCTATTCTGCCAATTCACTGGCCTACAACAGAAACAATGATTGTATCTAAAAAAAAAGGCAGAAAACTTGAAATTTTGCACAGAGATGTTAGTCAATCAAATCTATTTCAGTTCTCAACTGGTGTTTTATTTTGTTGACTCTGGAGGAATTAACGGTAAAGCTAATTTTGGGGACTGGGCGTATTTGAACTCAGAACGCAAAGAGACGAGACTGCAGAACACTTTTGAGGCCCTCTAGCGGCCCTTGTCAGTCGACCGCCCTAAAACATTAATACTTGTTTTGAATTTAGACACAAGGCCAACAATCTTGAAGGGAACGGAATCAGTTGATACCATCGCCCCCACCCCCACCCTGATACTTTATGCTGCCGTCTCTGAAGGGAAGGAAAAAAACAAAGCTAACCTCGGCGGTATTCGACCTGAGAATGTAAAAACAAATGCTGCAACACATAACACAAGGCCTTTCTGTCCCCCACCCCGCTGCTAAGGATTTTGTCTATCTGCCACCTTGAAATAACAATAACAACAACACTGGTCATCAGCTGTCCTTTCAATACTGAATTTATCTACTATGGAGTGAGACATTAAATGTAAGAAGTAGGCAACAAAAGAAAAAGAACGAAAAAGAAAGAAAAGAAAAGAAAAGAAAAAACACCCAATTGTTGTAAATTGAACGTACCAGTGTTTTATCGATATTTTTAAAATGCATAATGTATCATACTTTGAAGCAATGAAATCCACAAAAACACAGACCTCAGAATAACCTTTTGTCACTTTACGTGTATATTTACACAGTCTATTCTGCTATGGTTGTGACAGAACCAAAGTAAATGATGTGTTACTAATGCTTCTATCATACAATACATAACTGGTTTTCAATACATTAAATTTCGTTGCGTTCTGAGGATCAAACGATAATTCTGTGGCGCAATTTGCACAGAAAGCTAAATGTTTAGTTTAAAATTATATCAAGAAAAAGAATAGATATAGAAAAGTATTGTGAATGCTTTGTAATAAATTGTATTTATGTATAACGAGATGAATAACGTACCTTTCAACTATTAATATGGATTTTCTATGGTTTTAAACCATATTTCTTGTAAAATCCCAAGTGCACTTGGACATCACTTGCAACACATTGTCTGTGGACACGGAGACCAAAACTCGCAAACGTGCTTGAACTTCAAGCTAACGAAAGACTTATTATTGACATTGCTGCCTCAATCATTTAAGATATTTTAGTCTCTAATATCAATTTACAGTGAAAACTAGTCAACAAGGAAACCTATGTGCTGTTGCTCGACTTTCAAAAATGACTAGGTGCCAAATATGACTAAACTTACACATTTCCGTCTCAGAAAAAGGAAACATGAAATTATGCAGCCGTACTGGAATAATGTCGTGATACATACACTATATCCATTTCGTTTTCATCCGCTTTTTACTGGTTTTAGTCATTCAAACAAATCGACTTCAGTTCTCATTTTCAAAGTTTGGGACTCAGTCTATTGTCTTCTTTTGCAGAACAACTAAGAACGGGGACGTAAACGAACACTGGTTGTCAAGCAGGGTTAAGGACACACGCATACACACATACGCGCGCGCGCGCACACACACACACACACACACACATATATACGACGGGTTTCTTTCAGTTCCGGTCTACCAAATCTACTCACAATGCTTTGGTCAGACCGAGGCTATAGTAGAAGACACTTGGCCAAGGTGCCACGCAGTGGGATTGAACTCGGAATCATACGATTGGGAGGAAACTTCCTATCACGCAGCCATTCCACTCACATGGATTTAGACGGCCCGGGGGCTATAGTAGAAGACATCTGACCAAGGAGTCCCACAGTGGATCCCAACACATGACTTAATGGTTAGAATGCAAGCTTGTTACCCACTCAGTGACATATAAATGTATATAACTGAATGAGGCTAAACAACAACGTACAGTGTAGTATATTAGACTAGCAAGAGTTAAGTATTTTGCCATCTTATCTCAAAGGTGAAAATAAGAAACACTGATACCGAGCTTGTTGTTCCATACGACATTGAAATAAACTACTTTTGACGAAACCTTTACATGGAGTCTCGAGCTGCTAGAAATAACAGCGAAATACACTTTATCACTTACCTAATCGTCACAAGAAAAGGGCAGGGCTGATTATATATTGGATAGTGTATTTAGGAGACATTATACCCGAGAGGAAAAACAAAATCAAATGGTCAAACCTCAACTGCTATTTATCTGATTCTTCAGGTTCTTTTGTATGGCAGTGCGAAGATTGTGGTTTCGATTCCTGAACAGGGCGTCGCGTTGCGTTCTTGAACAAAACACTTCATTTCGCGTCGCCCTAGTCCACTCAGCTGGCAAAATGAGTAATACGTGCGCCATGGAAACCGCGAAAGCGGCCTTATTAGTCCATTTGACTCGGGAAGAAACTCAGACTGTTTTATGTCTTAAAAAAGAAGAAAAGTGCCCATAAATTCTGCAGGACTCTCAAAACATAATTGAGGAAGGAGACTTATCACTTTACAAAAAAGGGAAGGACACATTGCATGTAGTGTCCTTCAAATACTCTATCTAGCCATAGATATATTACAATTTGAATGCCCTGTAACATAGGTCTCCATCAGGGCTGACCGGAGATTATAATGACTAATTACTTTAAATATTGATTTCAAGTTTTGGCTCAAGGCCAGCAATTTCGAGGGATGGGCTAAGTCGATGATATCGAACCCAGTACTCAACTGGTACTTATGTTATTAATGAAAAGCAAAGTTGACCTCGGCGGAATTTGAACTCAGATCCTGAAGACCGACGAAATGCCGCCAAGCATTTTGCCTGACATGCAAGCGATTTGGACAGTTTACCGCCTTATAATTACTTCAAATATTTAAAAAAAACCTTAGCTATCATAAAAACTAGGTCGCTATCCGTCGCTACACTGCTGTAAAAGATATTTGTTACTCATGCACATACCTTCATAAATTGTTCAAGGTAAAAGTGTTTTTATAAAGACTCTGATTCGTTGTGTATATGTTCACACACACACACACACACACACACACACACACACACACACGAACAAACATCGAAAAGTAAATATATGTAATCGACTTTGAATTCCGTGCTGCGTTTTGTTGACAGTCTTGTAATTAAGATACCTGCGTTTTAAATTAACACTTGTTAGTTACTATGGTGACAACACTACCCACCTACCTACTACGTTTCTATCTATCTATCTACACACACACACACACACACACACACACTCTCTCTCTCTCTCTCTCTCTCTCTCTCTCTCTCTCTTTCTTTCTTTCTTTCTCTCCCGCATATCCTATTTCTCTCTCAACAACTTTTTCTCCTCCCTTTCTTCTAAATATATATTATGACAGGGGTTATCTCCCATTTGAGTTTACTTTTGAAGCGAAAGAAACCTAGAAGTTACCGTCACAGCAAAAAATTGTATAGAATTCGTTTATAGAATTAGAGAATTAGGATTTGATCACATTTTTTTTTTTGCTTTTAATTTTAATAAGTGACAATTATATTCATAGATGAAATACATTTATGAAAGAAAACTCATAACTTAATATTTTTTGTTAATGCTAATCCCACTAAAACAAGAAAAAAGTTACTTTGTAGTTCTTTTTTTAAGATGGATTTATGGATCAATAAATGCAAATGGTGGCGTTTTCGTTAATTATGTTAACGTCAATAGAAGCTAATATAAAAGAAAATAAGCGTCTGTTGTATAGCCGACAGTAATCTCCATGACACCCAACAACGCATTAACATCTATGCGAACCATCAATCAACTTATAACAAAGTTAACAAAACGAGGAAAGAAAAACAAAAACGAAACATAAATAGAAAGGAGCTAAATGAACGGAGGACGTACTAATTATCACAGACTTTTACTTCACTAAGTTATAAAAGAAAGAAAATATGATCTGAAACAGATAATGTTTTGTCATGAGGCTGAGTTAGAAACTTTAAAAATGCAACACAGAGTGTAGTTCTAACTATAACAGCCGTTCAAAAGTATGGTGAAATAGATTCTTTGTGTGGTAGTTAGTTGTTTATGAGTTTACATATATTTTAATTTAACTTTCTATTCGTAGAGGATAGAGGTTTTAATAGGTTAATTACAACGGTACTCGAATATTATTTAAGGGAAGGGGTAATTATAAGTTAATTAGATCTGTTTTCATGGATTCCGGCGTGACCTTGTTTGACACCTTAAGTTGTCTATACATCTGTTGTATAGCTAATAAAAAACAGCCTGGCGTTATGAAGATGAAACAAGATCAATACAATATATATATATATATATATATATATATATATATATATATATATATATATATATATATATATATATATATATATATATATATTAATAGTTATCGCCAAGCCAACATGGCAGTCCCAAAATTAGGACGAAAGCTGCCGTGAATTAGCTCCAAGAAGCCATCGCCTCTAGCTAGCTATGTGACACACGAAACCTGTGTCCTTTATAACCTTCGAACAGGGGAGGTCAGCAGCTCCCCCTTGCTGGTTTGGCATCTGCAGACTAGACTAGTTTCAGGGTGTTGCCCCTTGTCAATGCAGAGCAGCCAAGCTCCAGCCAGGCGGCGCTACTGACTGTCTGTTCGAAGGTTATTTATCTAATTTCATGTTGGCTTGGCGATAACTATTAATTTCCAGTACTGCTGCCGTAGTCTCCTTTAGAGAGACTTAGAAATATTAATAACTCTATTTCTGAAAACCAGTGGATAGATTCCACTGAAATTAGATAAATAACCTTCGAACAGACAGTCAGTAGCGCCGCCTGGCTGGAGCTTGGCTGCTCTGCATTGACAAGGGGCAGCACCCTGAAACTAGTCTAGTCTGCAGATGCCAAACCAGCAAGGGGGAGCTGCTGACCTCCCCTGTTCGAAGGTTATAAAGGACACAGGTTTCGTGTGTCACATAGCTAGCTAGAGGTGATGGCTTCTTGGAGCTAATTCACGGCAGCTTTCGTCCTAATTTTGGGACTGCCATGTTGGCTTGGCGATAACTATTAATTTCCAGTACTGCTGCCGTAGTCTCCTTTAGAGAGACTTAGAAATATTAAAAACTCTATTTATATATATATATATATATATATATATATATATATATATATATATATATATATATACATATATACATACATACATACATACATATGCATGCAACACAATGAATACACACGTATATACACCAATGTATATACAACGATTTCTACATAGATACATGCATACATACATACATACATACATACATACATACATACATACATAAATACATGCATACATACATACAATATATATAAACAAAAGAATCAGATGCGATTGGCTGAATGAATGAGTGATGAAAGATAAAAAATGTAAGAGAACAGCGAGGACAGGTCGATAATGAGACCGTCGTCTGCATGAAATAAATCCGATTAGTCATTACATTGCTCATTGATCAACTCTCTCTCTCTCTTTCTCTCTCTCTCTCTGTGTCTGTCTATCTCCCTTTCCCTCTCCCTCTCCCTCTCTTCATTTTTCTTGAGAAACAATAAAACTTTTTAATCAATCTAATAGCTCAGTTGAAGCAAAAGGCTACAAATTCAAAAGTATGTTCAGAAATTCACCCACCCCACCATGACTATCCGAAAAATGTTTTTTAATATCTTTAATCCCTTATTTGCTTCAAGACATTAGAATGTTACCATGCCGAAGCATCACCTGGAAGAATTTTGGTCGAATGAATCAACCCCCAGTACTTTTTCTTTCATTTTATTTTGGAAAGAGTTAACAACCTTTTCATTTAGTGATTGACTGAAAGGTGAAGATGGAGATCTCGGAATGTACGAAAAATATAAAGTAGGATAAACAAAAGAATTTCTTCGCATTCTTAACCAATTCCAGATACTGAATCGATATTTCATCCTCCCGCTAGCATGAATTATTTTGCTATATTCGATTTAAAAGGAATATCACGTCAGATAGAAATATGTTCTGAGTTTAATCTACTCTAAAATAAAATCGACGCTTTCTAAGAGCTAACAGTTTTTAAGCGTATGGAAAGATAGTTTTATTTATAAGGATTGGTAAATGAAATTTTCCTCTTATTGTATCTTTCAGAGAAAACAAAACAGCTGTCAAATAAGTGAATTTGAATTGGTACTTTAGAATTGTCTCGACTGAAATATTAATCATTTTGTCAACATCATGTTAACCAGTCAAAATACTGTAAAAATCTTATGGAAATTTCGTTTGTTATTCATTTTAATTAGCTTTACACTTTGTGAACAACGACGTCGTTGGCTACACACTTCGATTCATTGGTTCACAGCATTTAAGATTGTAAAAGTGGCAAGATATTGTTTGTACAAATTGGTTGGAATAGATACTGTAAGGTACTTCTTCCTACAGCATTAGCTTATAGGTTTTCTCACCGATATTTACTCTTTTCGCTGAAAGGTACACACACAAGGATTATAATATATACAGCTCTATAATTTTAAAGGAAATCACTGGCCTGATATTATAGGTCTCGTAAGAATATCTTCTCAGGGATTCAAAGCCCGATTTAATAGATACGAGGATATTCTAACGAAACCTACGGCATCAGATTTGTATATTTGTATGTTAGAGCTCAATTTGTGCCTCTATAAGAAAACTATATATTGAAATCATTATGTTTTACAGGAAAAAAACGTAACAGAACGCACTTTCTAATTTCTGTGGTTTTTCTTAACAATATTGTTTTTTAAATGCAGATGTCAGATTAACTTAAATAATTATCTGTTATTTTTTTATGTCACTTTTTAATTGTTAAATAAAAGTGATAAGAGTGGTGACGGTCCAGAAGGCAAAAGAGAATGTCACATGACTGCTTTTATTGAAACATTGAAGTAAACATAAGCACACACACACACACACATAGACACATGCATGACGCACGCATTTGACACACATATTAGTAGTAGAATTGATTGTGTTAGACAATGAACTAGAATAATGCATGAAATGAAAGCGATAACACGCAGAAAAGATTTGTCAGTGGATCCTGAGATAAAATCGACTGCATGTTGGTTAAACTTATGCATCATATTACTTTCTACAATAGACAGAAGAGGGTGTGATTAGTCGATTAGAACCACACCATTGCTCAACTGGTGTTTATTGTATGGACGTCAAAAGGATGAAATGCAGAGTCTACCTACGCAGCATTTGAACTCAGTACTTAAAACCTGGAGAAAAACCACTATTCGCTATAGTAAAACAGCTCCAATTTCATTAACAATCTTCCGAGTGCCGTGAAAAAGGGGGCAACACATTTTAAGTTTATATTTCGGCATTATTACTGACAAAATGACTAACTAGATCAGTAATGAAACAACTATTCAGAAAATTTTCTATGTAATTTAGATGTTGATCGGAAGTAAATATGGATAACTAGTGAGCAAATTATCAAGATTATATTCAAACGCATATCCGACAAAGAAAGAAAACAACATGGGGCCCCAATTTTTAAAGCCGGTATATGTATGAAAGTCTATTGAATCGATCCCTGTACTATTGGCGTTCATTTTATTAGCATCTCTTACCAGAGATAACTAATGTCGATGCTGGGTGGAAATTGAACATATAGAAGGGAGTATTTAAAGTAGTTAATTTTTGGCAACCACCCTCGCGATCTACCGTCTCAAATATTTTTCATCTGAGGAGCAAAATGTCGGTTTGTGAGAAAGAAAGTTTTATATTCATTGAGAAGGAAAATAGATTGTAAGACCCTTGTATTAAAGAGGTTTTAAGGATGTTGTTCTAAAAAGAATGACATTTGAAGGAAGGAAACAATTTTAAAATTGTTTTCAATGGTGATTATAGAGTTGGTATGTATGGAAAAGTGACATAACTAATATATTGTAATTTATAGATATCTGCGCACAACGACAAAATAAATTACAAATAAGTCCTGGAAGATTTAAACTGCCAAATCTTACCTGTACTTTTTATAAAATATAAAATTCGAATAACTGATAGATTATTTGTTTTTAGTATTGTTCTCGTCTATAGAGTTGAAAATATTTATATCAATTCTACGCTTCGATCATTTTCATCTCCAGTGGCTATTAGGTGGCTTATAGTAACTTATTACATTGGAACTAGGAACCTTTATCCCCGACTGAGGGTAAAACTGGGGTTGTGCAATTTTCTAAAAGTTCCTATTTGGAATCCAGTCCGAAACTCTCTAATTCTCTCGAAAAAAAAATTGACAATCATCAGAGATAGGATACATCAAAATGTTATGCAATTATAAATATATTAATTTCATTCAGACATTGAAATATCTTGCGATAGCGAATCGGAATTGTTCGCCATTTGTGTTCACTGATTAATTATGAATTAGTAAGAAACTTACGAGCAAAACCAGAAATTTATGCCAGATTTATGAGGAAATATAAATAGCTGTTAGGATATAAACATCTAATATCTTCCGTGTGTTGAAGTGAATATTCTTGTTTTGGTGTGCGGCTGATCCGTACAAAACAAATAAGGACATTATATTACATTACAATTTACTTTTCTATGTCTTGTTTCGATTCGATTCTTGTGCTAGTCTTTCAATAATTCTTTAGTTAACAACTTCGTAACTGAGTTATTTGTATGTTTATTGTTTTGGTCATGAATATATCTCAACGCAGGTGAGGGTGCTACTGAACCTTCGGTACTTCAAATGATATATCGGCTTGGCCACTTAGCTAGTTCCAACGTTTACTCTGCTACAGTACATGGTAACGCAAATGCTCATTTGAAGCGTATAAAGTAGGAAATAGACATTGTTTTATATTAACATGAGTCTACTAGCAACAGAGAACAAAATTCACTATAAATGTAATCCAATTAAGGAACTAGACATAAAATACCCTTTTTGGTAACAACGTAAAATCTATTCACTTGTTCACCTGCGGGAAATTTTTACTGTGGTTGGAAATTGCACAATTTCTAAAGACCATTCAAAATGAGACATTTTGAAGATTGAAAATTAATGTTGAGGATTATTGTTAGATATTCTTACTAATATTTAATTAAAAATGTGGCTTTTAAAACCATTTTTTATATATTACAATTACAATGAAAACGTTATTCAATATTTTGATTTTAAAACAAATGATAAGAATAAAAAATAAAATTCGGTGCATTCAAATTTTTAAATCATCATTACAAAATTATTGCCTTCTGAAATTGCTTCTGCTTTGAATTTAATAAAGAGCTGCTTTTTTATTTATTTATTCATTCATTTAATTTCTACATTTTCATTTTCAGTGAAATACATGTCTTTTGAAATAAGATGTCATCCAAATTCTCGGGAATGTTGTAAAAATAAAAATAAAATGGACATTAAATAATGTTGCAAGAGAAAGAACTCAGTGCATGTTAGATGGAAAATTAAATGAAACGAATAGTTACAAGTTATTCAGTACTTCGACAGCAGCCTACACAGCTTACATTACGTTTAAGTCTGAATAACAGATCCGGAAATAAAGCTGGTTCTGACAATAAATATAACAAAATAAAAATATTTTCACTGCAAATTCGTTCGAAATTTACTTTGACTTCATCGGAAATAGAGAGGAAGTCCAATTTGATCATTTTTTCTCCTTAAACAATAAAATTTTTCTCAACTTTAGCTTGCTTCCTAACACAGCCTATTCCTCGCTTTCTGTTATTAGGTTTAATAAATTGATTTTCTTGGTCTGGCTTCAATAGCATTGGTTACTATGCTCGTTGACCAGTTTCCTGTTCCTAAAAATGCTATTCCATTTGTTACATTGAGATACTTGATCTGAATTCTACGACAATCACTAAATATTACTTCGACTGGAGAGAGAAACTGTCTAGTCAGTTCATGTTCGGCTATACATAAAACAAAAGCCTGGAAATGTCATTTCTGTTACAAAACTAATGCATGAGTTGTTCTTTTAGCCATACGCCAGCCAGCCTTCATTTAGTAAACTAATCAATGATATTCAAAGTATGAGTATCTCATTTTGTAGAGGTATAATGTATACAGTAATACTTCGTATTATTAGCTCAAACGTGCCTTTCCATTTTCTTCAGACAGCATGATCCTGTTTCAGGTTATTTTGACTGCAATTTTTCGTGTGTAGAATACCGCCTAAGTGTTTGAAACGTGCCAAATACCACTGCAAGGTAAGACGTTTCTATGCCTAATTAAAAAGAAACATCAATGTCACTGGAGTACATCTCTTAAGAAGAGGGTGACTGACTCAATGCTTCGACCCTACGAAAAAGAGCATTAAGAAAAAGATTTAGTTACATATGTATTTTACTTTGTAAATGGTAAATACTATTTTTTAAAACAAAATATTTCTTTAGGAATAAGTTCTCTTTCTAAAAATTCCTTTTATATTGCCCCAGTAAAAATAGCTGCGGAAGTTTGTCCGTAAAATATAAGTACGGGCATGTTTGTGTGGTTAGGTTCTCTTCACAAACTCGTGGCTTCAGATTCAGTCCCACTGTGTGGTACATTGAACAACTGTTTTCTGCTTTAGCCCCAGGCAAACAATGCTTCTAGTAGATTGAAGCTGTAAAAGACTACTGTGTGTGTGTGTTTGTGTGTGTGTATGTGTGTGTGAGTGTGTGTGTGTGTGTGCACGCGTGCGCATTCATACGTTTGTCTCCGCACACAGACCATTTAAAAACGGGTGTTAGTTTGTTTAAACCCCCAAAACATGAGAGTTCGACAAAAGCGACGGATAAGATGAGTTTCAGGTGATGCTACGTATATATATATATATATATATATATAGCAATAAGAAAATGGAGGAGAATATGCGGTATCCATCGACTTGCAGACAGTGTATTCCGTTGAATTAATTAATTTATTTTGTAACGACTATTAAAAAGGTTGCAAGATGCAACGGGAATTTTAACAAAAATAAGTAAATGAGTGGAAATCGAATCGGTTAGAACGTTAAATTAATAAGCCACTAAAAGAGAATGATCCTCCCCAGACACAACAAAATGTTTTTGTTATCTACATTCCAGCGATGGAGCTTTATACCTTTGTAAGAAACCAGCTCCTTTCTCGGAGGAAGAATGGAGATAATCAAAAGCGTACACATATATATATACTTACATATACACATACATTCATACAGACATCCATGTGTATGCAAACACACAAACACATATAACCTTGATACTGCGTAGACTAAGATCCCCGGTGAAAGGCCGCTGGCATTTATAGCGTGTTAAACACTTTCGGTACTTTAGGGACTCCTTGATAGAGAAACTGCTGCATTTGTTGAATATAAAAACAGTTTGGATGCTTGTTTCTCTGGAGACTGTGAGAATGATGTAGACGCCCCTGATGAGAGCCCAATAAAGTTTGAAAATCGATTAAGTTTTTACATCATTTTGCAACCTGCGGACGAATGGCTAAAAATTGCCCTGTTTATAAATATACCATATGTTACATAGATATGTATGTGCACACACATATACATACATATGTACGTACACACACGTATGCATATATATGTTATATACACACACTCACACACACACATATATATATATATATATATATATATACATATATATACATATATATATGTATATGTGTGTGTGTATACACATACACACACACACCGAGGAAGACAGACAAAGAGAGAGAAAGAGAGAGAGAGAGAGAGGCATTAATCTTCATTTTACGTATTAGGCTTATCGCTCAGGTCCAGAAACTATCTAAGAAACATTTCAGTCCATTGAACATGACATTACAGCCATTATTAGTCTGCTACTTCCACTTACGCACATTCTGGACATTCAGTAAGAACCCATTAACTGAGAAACGGTCACTCATTAACACACTATAACCAGTAAAACACGCTCTGACTTTTTACGTGTCTCTTGTAATACGCATAACTACGATGGTAACTTCTCTGAACTTACTTGAAAAAGAAAACATTTACAACTATAACACTCGTATTCCCAGAGAAGCAGATCAATGGAGCTCAGATCTATGTACTGATTCTTCTTCTTGAACAATATATATATATATATATATATATATATATATATATATATATATATATATAAAGTAAAGACCATTTGCTAACATAATGTGTCAGTCCTGGATGGGACGAATGTTACTGTTGTTTAGCCCCAGGAAACGTCGTTTCCAGCTGGCTATACGACACAATATCTGTGTCATAATACTTTCGAACAGGCGAGCCCAGAACCCCCATCCAGCACAAAGCAACATTTGTGGACCGGTTTCTGGGTTATTGAACTTCATCAGCACATGGATGCTGATCTTCAATATATATATGTGTGTGTGTATGTGTGTGTATTTCAATGATTCCCAAAGTCATGATTTAAGTCTGTGCCCCCATAGCCTTTAATTCCTCTCTCAATATTGTGGTAATAAATAACGGCTGGGTGGACTTTCTTCTTTGTTTGTTTTATATTTTAAAATTTTATCTTCTCCTTCTCCTACTTTGGTTCCGCCTCCCTGCATAGTTGTAAAGGCAAAGTTTGTGAACTGGTTTCATCTTAAATGACCTTGATGACTTAGAAGACTGGGTTGACCACAAATCATTTCATTACCATTTACCAGTAGACAATAAAAATTTTCTCTATAAATATCACAGGCAAACTTAGGCATGACATCCTCTATTATTGGAAGTGGGGATAATTGGATCACTGAAGGTCGCTTAATCATTCTCTTCGTAAAAATACACTACTAACCTGAAAAATTTCGTTTTGGTATATTCATTCTGTCAACTGAAAAAGCAGTAGAATGTTGGAAATTTTGGCTTCGGAATTTTTTAAATTTTAAACTACGTTAAATTACTATGTTAAATTATTTGGAATATTTTTCATTGTAAAGTATCTATCTGAAGCAAATCCGATGGGGCACTCTTCTGTAGGCATGACATATACGTAATATAACGACACATATAGTAACATGCATGTCGTTGTGTGTGTGTGTGTGTGTGTGTGTGTGTGTGTGTGTGTGTGTGTGTGTGTGTGTGTGTGTGTGTGTGTGTGTACGTGCGTGTGCGCTTGTTGATGTGAGTGTGTGTTTGTGTTTGTGTCTGTGTATAACTGTAATAACCTCTATTACTTTATATTGCTATAAGAAAAAGAGGAGCTGACGTTGAGGGTCATCCAAGTATAAAATTATTTGACTCGACAATCGGAAGAGTTTTCTCTGTGCACCCAAGTCACTATGAATGTTTCTATTTGAGGCTGCTTCTTCACGAAATATGAGGACCGACTTCCTTCTCCTTCCTAAGAACGATTGGTGGTCGAAATGTCCGTACTTATAGAGAAACCTGTTTAGCTTTAAATTTGTTAGGAGATGACAATCAGTGGGATACAACAAAGGCTGAGACATTAGTGTCACGCACACATATTTCTTTGAGAGATCTTTTTGCGAGTCTTACCCTGAATTGTGAATGAGTAATCCATTAGCGTTGTGGCACAAATATAAGAATGATTTCTCAGAAGACTACAAATATCAAGCACAATTAAGATTCCCAGAGAAGGAAATAGCTTTCAACGATGCCATATATAATTCTGCATTGGTTGATATTGAAGATCGGGTTGTCTCAACGGGAGGGGAGGAGCTCAACAAGTTTGGCTTAACTAAAACTCATTGAAATGAGGTGAATAATTTGCTCACAGACGTTTTCCGAGAAACTTCAGATGCTATTGATTCATTAACAAGTTTCCTTGAAGAAAATGTCCCGAAAAGTTTGCCAGACCAACAACTTGCATATACAACTATCATTGACCAAGTAGCATATAAGAGGGGCGGATTATATGTTGTAAATGTATCAGGAATATCTGAAAAATCTTTTGTTACAAATTTAGTACGAACCGGAGTCCAGCAGAAAAAGGAAATAGCCTTAGCTGTAGCAAGCTCAGGAATTCCTGCAACTTTACTCTCAGGAGATCGAACAGCTCACGCAGCCTTTCAATCTAACTTCAAATGATAGAACTCTGCAATATTAGTAAAAGTTGGTCTTTAGCTCAAGTTCTCATGAAATGTTCTTTGATCATAATTTCAAATTACACAAATGCTGCTTGGTTATGTGAAAGAGCAATCATGACACCAAAGAACGTTACTGTGAATAATTTAAACGAAAGACTCGAGAAACTTTTACCAGGAAACAAACATACTAACAAATCTATAGACACTGTTGCGGATGAATCAGAAATAGTCAGTTACCGGGTTGAGTTCTTAAACTCACTGCAGCCACCAGGAGCTTCTCCCCATTGCCTTCCATTGAAAATAGGCGTACATTATAGCACATATGTTTTTAATTTTGCCCGAACATTTATTTACTTATCTTGTGTACTATACATAAGTTAAAGTCTGTGTGATGTTTGATTCATTCATAGACTTAAATACTATAGATAATAGATCAGACGTTTATATGCACCCATGATTATATTGGCCAGAAGAAAACAGCTATATCATCTACATGAAAGTTAACAATCATTTCTTATAATATGTTCAATACAATCTAAGTGAATAACTTTTAATATTCATAGTACAATTTTGGCAGCTTCTTTCAACCCAGTCAATGACGGGTGTTTCTGCTAATATATGCATATATATATATATATATATATATATATATATATATATATATATATATATATATATATATATATATATAAATATGTGTGTGCATGTGTGTGTGTATATGCGTGTGCGCGCATGTGTGTGTGTGCATATATAAAGAGAGAAAGGGAAGAAAAGAGAAGGAAGATACCGTGATCTGTCTTTTTTGCTTCACAAAGTATAGAACTAAAATGTCTTCAGTCGACGAAATTGCGATGAATATTAAATGAAGTGGCCATATTTTGTATAAAATTCGATATGACAGCCAGCAATTTACAATAATAACTATTTGGAAATTTAATTTTCTTATATTGATCATAGATTTTGTTTCCATTCCTAGAAATTATGAAAAATAGTAAATTACCTTGTTTTTCAAGGATGAATCTATGAATAATGGCTGTTTAGATTTAATGCTTTAAACAGTGCAATGGGGAACAAACCAGTTTTCTAAGTAAACAACTAGATTAAGTTGACACAGAATATGTAACCCAGTATTCGGGGTGTTTGAATTAAATAAGAGACGATCTAGAAGGAAGAAGCAGTTAGAACAACAAACTATATAGTTGATCTATATATGTTTTCAAAATATTATGTATGATATCCTTTAAGAATTTACTGCTCTATTCAAATGATGATATTTGGAGTGTTTGTAAGATTTATACAATATAATGCAAAAGAAAGATGGAAGCACTTGTAGGGTTAAACAACTCACTTTGCAACCATGTAGTTTCGGGTTCGGTCACACTGTGCGGTACCTGGGGCAACAATCTTCTATTGTAGCTCTGGATCGACCAATGCCCTACGAGAGAATTTGTTACACGTAAACTGAGTGGAAGCCTGTCATGTGTGTGTGTGTGTGTGCATGTCCTGAAAAACGTTTGACAACAGGTGTTGGATTATTTACGTCCTAGTAACCTAGCGTTTCTTTAAAAGAACTCGAGATAATACATATAGCAGACTCAAAAATAGGCTCTGGAGTCGATTTGTTCTATTAAGCCCTTGAACGTGTTGTCCCAACATGACCACAGTCCAACGACTAAAACAAGTAAAACTTAAAAGATTGAAGAAAGTATTGACACGATGATCACTAATTGAGAGAAAATTAATAAAAGCGTGGTGGAGGTTGAATATTATATTTCAATAGCTAGTTTCCATATCTCACTTTGAAAGGAAGTCATTAGGGAAAAAAATCCTGGAAAGGAAAAATCCTCAAAGAAAAATACGAAGGAAGCACAAATGACAACATAGAAAAATATTCCAAGGTAAGAATAAAAATAATTGTCTCCCAGCATTATGCAGCATTAGATTCCATACTCATTTAGGGGGTAAAACAACAAAAGAAAAATAGTCATTTCCATTGATATAGTTGAGTATAAGAAGGAAGTTTTATGAAATGAGAATCTAATTAAAGCAAAGATTGGACTGATTATTTATAAGCTGCACATAATTATATTAGATAGTCTTACATATAATAATCACTATGAAAAGAAGCAGTAAGACACCATAATTAACGATATTATGCTGTATATATCCCCTCTTTGAAGAAGTCGTTCGTTTAGAAGAAATCATGATGCTAAATAATGATGCTATCATTGGTGAAGTGGTTGATTACAGGAAGTCGTTTTGCAACGTCTCAACACATTGTTTAAGAATATTTGAGTAGAATATTTCCTATAAGATATCAGTTCTTGGAAAACAGCGCCGTTTCATTGCCTGATTCTAAGCCACATGATATCATTTACAACGTCAATAACCTTCGAAAAGTCATGGACAGTACAACTTTACTTTTCCTTCTACTAAATATATGCATGTCAAAATAAAATGTATATTAATAAATATGTGTTAAATATTTGTTTCGAATTGCAACTCAAGACCAGCGGTTTTCATGGGAAGGGATTTGTCAATTATTACCCAAGTGCTTGACTGGTACTTTATCTCATGAACCTCGGAAGGATGATCAACAAAATGCATCGAACCAAAATGAATGAACGGCGAGATTGAACTTATAATATACAAAGCGAGAAAATAATGCCGCTAAGCATTTTGTCCGACGTGCTGACGATCCTACCAGCTGACCAATTCACAGTTAATTCAACAGCCATGTTATGAATAGATTTTGTCATTAAATGTTCTAATATTCTTTCAATAAAACGTATTTCGGAGTTGCAGGAGTGAAATTTTAAAATAGATTTACAGGTTGATGTTGCTTTTCTTTTGTGAATTCATTCGTTTTAAATAATGCACTACACTTCCATTTGACATAAATTTTCATTCATAAAACTGAATAGCCACATTCATTGACACTTTTAACTGAAGATATCCTCATAACACTCTTCTTCGTAAAATTAATATCAAGTCCATAAATGTATTTATTAAAGACGAGTCATAAAGTCACCCCGCTTACTCTGACTGAATATTAACAAGATTTTGTTTCACACTTTAGAAAATAGATATTACTCACGTATATATCTATATACATACACGCGCTCGCCTTTCTCCTGGTCAATATAGACCAACGTTTGTTATTGTAATCACTTCGACTGTATTCAGAAATTCACCTTTCACGATTTAAAGAACATATAACGCGAATAGCTCACACAAGGAAACTCCGTTTAGACATATGATATCGATTTTAAATTTTAGCACAAGACCAGCAATTTCCGGGGAGGGGTTAAGTCGATTACACTGACGCCTGTGCTCAACTGGTACTCATTCTATCCACTCCGAAAAGATGAAAGGCAAAGTCGACCTCGGCGGAATTTGAACTAAGAACATAAAGATGGACGAAATACCAAGTAAAGATGGAGGAAATGCCGTATAATATCGACTGAATAACCACAAATAAAGCTCATTCTTGTCTTCAAATTTACTTAGGAGTATCTAGCTTCAATAAATGGGCTAGTTTGCTATTGTTGTTTAGCTCTTAGCCAGCACTAGCTGAATATACCTAAGATCAAAGGACCTGTGCTGAAAGCCATGGTCATCCGTCTTTTATCTTAGTGCAAGTACAAATACAGCTTATACCATTAAGGACTTAATACTATCACACTATCTTAATTCTACCTAATACTATTATATCTAAAACAATGTTGGTAGTGTATAAAAAAGGGTGTATAAAAAAGGGTGGGACAATATGATTATTGGCCGTAAATCACTTACCGAACACGGTACTATTTTTCGCTCTCAAACACTATCATCTCCATATTCATTTACTTGCCTACGTCCTTGGTAACTGTTCTTCTGAACTAGCTATTTGTCTATTATCTCAGTTCAGGCCCACTCGATCGTCTTCGCCCCCACCCACCCCGTCACTCGCAGAATATCTTCACTTCTAAACATTCAAGGAGATATTTAACCAACTCAACAAAACTATAATCCAAAAGAATTCCCTCCAAACACGTTTACTTTCCAACACTCGGATACAGGATATGAGATGCTTTAGCAAACCTGATTTGGCATCACTTACTGGGCGTCGCTGATTCGATGCTGACTTAGTTGACATCAGACTTTATAATGTTTTTCTTGATGTTTCCCTCTCTTTGTTTATGTGTGTGAGTATATTTATCCATGTGTATGAAAGGAGAGAAAGTTCACGTCCATCATGTTCTATTAATAAATTGTAATGTATGTCATTATCTATATGTGAATATTTCTGTGCACCAAAAAGCACTATCGCCAAAACTGGGTTTATTTCCAGCTAGCTATACCAAATCGTTACATTCAGTGAGATACAGATATTTAAGCTGAGTATCTATCGATGCATCGATCACTCCAAACTTGAAAGGTTTGCAAAGATCATAGTTGTTGCTTCTCATCCTCTAAATAACTTATTAAAATGAAATGCATGACCTACCTAATGATATTGTAGACCACACGCATTTAAGAGCATTATATTACTTAAATCACAAATCAAAGGTTGTATTCGACACAGGCGAGCCCCATCCTGCATTGAAGCAAATTTGGTGGCAACAAAAGGATTCAACTTCTTTTAAGGAAATTTCTTTATCAAAATAAAAAAAAACAAATCAATATTAAAGTTACCTCTTTCTAAAGTAAGATTCTGTATGGATAACATTCGCTTTTGTAAATCTATCGTAAATTATTTAGTAACAGTATGCAAACTTCCAATTTTTAATTAACAGCCTTGCTGCCATGGCAAGACTTCCTCACAACTGGAATTTTCAAATACAATATGCACAATCTAAAACTAAAAAAAGTATGTGACGCGAAAAAATATTGTTGATAATTTTTGAATTAATAGCTGATAGGATTTTCGAAAGGAAAAATAAAAAAAGATTTTTTACAAAATAAGTGATAATATAACAGTTGAAAGGGCGACCATTTGACTAGGTGCCATGTCGTATTTACTATATTTATAATGGATTGATTCGGAAGCAGCTTATGTATTTACTTTGTCCTTCGTTTTGTGAAAAATTATGCAGTTGGTTACAGGTTTCCAACAGCCAACCTGCAGTTACATTAGCAACAATGAGAAGAGTATACTTGTGCAAATCAAGCGGAATAAATGCCAGAAAGGCACTTTTGTCCGAAAACACTGGTTTATTCGTCTCTTTGCAATGTTTCCGTGTTTAATCGATATCGCGGATCTTTTTTAAAACGGGGGCCACATTTTTCATTAACGAAACACTTTGAAACTTGGAACACTGGTAGAATGTGTCATATAAAACATCTTTTTCTCTTAATCTTCTTTAAAAAAAAGAAATCCATAAGTTATTCCATGTTAAAGTTGTCGTATTTCTGTAATTTCAACCAATCACTGACGTCCATTCAGCCTATATACATTAAGTGCCGACTACATAAACAAACGATTCTGAAACAATTAACCCTAACCCTAACCCTAACCCTAGGGTTAGCGTTAGGGTTAGGGTTAGGGATAGGGTTAGGGTTAGGGTTAGGGTTAAAGCAAATTTAAAATGAAAAAAGCAAATAAAACGAAGGTATGGAGATTAAATACGCTTTACACCGCTTAATCAGCCAAAGGAGTAAATGTAAACAACTGAATACTTGTCAGTGATTGGTTAAAATTATCGAAATAAGACAATTTTTTACATGAAATAAATTCGAATACAAAAATATTTTTCTGTTCTATAACACAAAATAGATAAGTATACGAAGTTTGAAAGTCTTTCCGTACCAAAAACACTACGTAAAGCATTAATGAAAAATGTGGCCCCCGTTTTAAAATAAATCCGATCCGCTGAAAGATAAACATAACACATACAGACATACTCCCGAAAAGCATGTCAGCTCGAGTATGTAGAAGTGAATTGTACAACATTTTAATGACCAAAGAGGGGTAATGACGTAATGAGTAACTTTTTTATGCGTATGCAACAGCAACATTGCGGCCAACTAGTTACAATTATAGTATGGACCATTTATTCCAGAAATTAGCTGATGTATTTAGATTGAGTTTATATAAAATAAATGTCAGAGAATGGTGGGCGCTAAGAAGAAACGGGGAGAAAAATAGATATATACACAAGATGCAAGGGAAGGATAGATTAATTTAACAGAGGGAGGATAATAAAATGAGAGAGAAGAGGAGAGAGAGGGAGAAAGAGAAGAAAGCAAACACTACAAATAAGATAAAATAATTGTGTATGAAATCCAAAATACTTCTACAGTTAGATACAGAGCAATACAAAACAACAGGAAAAGATAGATAGATAGATAGATAGATAGATAGATAGATAGATAGATAGATAGATAGATAGGAAACAGAAACAGAATGATAGGGACTATACATAGCCGAGAGCGCGAAAATAGATGAAATTAGAGGAAGAATGAAAGGAAAGACAGAAAGAATGCATAGATATTCTAGTTTTTCTTTCTCTCATCATTTGACAATCAAGAAAATATCAAAGAAGCTATACAAATATTGACAAATCTCTAGAAATGCAAGCTTGTTTCGTATTCTAACATTACTGTATGCCTGGAATAAAAATCAATAAAGCATATCAAGAAGCAAATAAAGATAATTAAAGATAGAAAAAATGGAAGAAAAATTTTTAAACAGGTGTTTTGCATGCTGATTCTGTTATTTTCTTCCCTATTTGTTATTCTTTAAAAACCAACGTTTAATAAACGATTAAGATTTAATGTTAACCTTTTCAAGCACCAGTAGACCAAAAGTTAAGTTCCACGCAAACTGAAATCGCAATTTAGTCGAATGCATATCATTTATATTAGAGTATGTTCTAGAAAATACGTACTTCACATAATATCAACTCACTATTTATGATACGTATTCTATTGACTCCGTAAGGCAAATCGACATGGACTTGATTTAAAAAGAAAATTCTGTGTTCAAGTGCTTCAACGGTAGATGCATAGATACATAGAAACGTATAAAAGAAGTAGAGCTATAAAAAGATAGTAGAATTTGCATTTATCTTGGTGGAATAAAAAATACTAATCAAATAATGAAGTACCAATAATTAACTACATCTCTTATCGATATCTGAGACCTTGTATCTGTAGTGTAGGTAACCAATATTTAAAAACCACGAAGCGGAAAAACATTTAATTCTCAGAATATAAATCATAATATGCCTTGAGCGGACGAGCTTGCAATCATTGCATGAAACATGAATAACCTCTTCCTTGTTGGATGTTTTTTTTAAATCAGTGCTAATTATCATCATCATAGTAACGTCGAACAAAATGCGCTACATATGAACCCCAATCTCACTGAACTCATCTTTGCAATTCGTCCTTCTTAACGCTCAGTAAATGAAACCAACAGTCAAGTACTGAGCTAGCATCACTTCCTGTATTCCTTCCGCTAAAATTGCTAATAATTTGCATTACCATTATCATGATGTATTTTCGAGGCTACCAGCCAGCAGAGATGTTAGCGAGAAGAAAAATGAATTTTTGCTGCATTCGTTTCGGTTTCTTACGTTTTGAGTTAAATTCCGCCGTTATCAACTTTGCGGTACATCCCTCCGATGTCGTAAATAACGTACCAGTGAAGTACTGGGATCGATGGCATCAACTACTTTTTCACTTCAAAACTGCTGATCTTGTTCCTAAATCAGAAACTATTGTTATGATGTATTCGCACAAAACTCATTGCAGTATATGTCCCTTTACTTCTAAGATCAAACCCTATTTTCGATTTTGTCTCGATAAATTTATTACGAGTAAATTGTCGGGACTGATTAAATAGGTTACAACCCACTATTTCCCATCTATGCAAAATCTTGTGGTATGGTTCCCCGTTAAATATCATTATCAAAATTATGACTTAGTATGCTTAATCCTTCTTCTTCTTCTTCTTCTTCTTTGTCTTCGTCTTCTTCTTCTTCTTCTTCTTCTTCTTCTTATTATTATTATTATTATTATTCTTATTATTATTATTATGCTTCTTCTTCTTCTTCTTCTTCTTCTTCTTCTGCTTCTTCTTCTTCTTCTTCTCATTATTATCATTTTCATATACACACAACAGATTAAACTCTTGGAAAAGAAAAAATCCTAACATCGGGCTAAAAGTAACCTCCTAAGTATTCTAGCGGTCCCTAATAACACTGTTTCCTGGAGCTGTACCAAACTGGGTTTTATGCCTATTTCTTTTATCCATCTGTTCAAATCTATAGGTATAGTTGCCAATGCACCTATAACTACTGGGATACATCTTTCCCGATCTTTCCCTAGTCTCTGTAATTCAGTTGCTAGGTCCTGGTACTTTATCATTTTTTCTATACCTCTCATATGGATTATTTTCCATCATTTGGGACTGTAAAGTCAATTATCTGGCATTTTCTATTCTCTTTATCTACTACTACTACTACTACTACTACTACTACTACTACTACTACTACTAATGATAATAATAATAATAATAATAATAATAATAATAATAATAATAATAATAATAATAATAATATTAATAATAATAATAATAATAATACTTCTAAATTAGGCCTTCTAGTTTCTAGACTAGGCCTTCTAGTCAGTATGAATGTTAAAGTCCCACAACGTCTTGTATTTCTTACTTTCTAATACTTTACTAGATTCATGTTCATATCATTTATCAGTATGTTCAAATCCTAGTTTTCTGTATAGCTCCCAGTGGATTATTCTCACGGGATTGTCATGCATTTTCTTGTATTCTTTCTGTGCCAGCATGCTACATTCACTTACTATATGAGTAACGCTTTCCTCTTTTGATTTGCATAACCTTTATTGGAATCTACTTGGTATTTGTCTATCTTGGCTTTTATCCAATTTTTCCTTAATGCTTGAGCTTCTGCTGCTACTAACAAACTCTGTCTCCCTTTTCAGATTTACTTTCAGCAACTCTAACCATGTCTCACTACTACTATTTGCTGCAACTATCTTTGGGAATCTACCATGCAACGCCTTCTCACTCCAGTCAGATAATCTCTGTTCATTTTTCTGGTTTTTAACTTCGTCTGGGTTTTTGATTTCATTATGTCTTGCTGTGATTCTAGCAGCACTTGATAAACTTTCTTCACTAATACTTACGTAGGAGTTTATATATCTACTCAAGGTAACACCACGCAGTCTTCTACTGATATTAACCCACTTCTATCTTCCTTTCTAGGTAAGTATAATCTTACTACTCCTGCCCTTGAGTGGAATCCTCCATTCATATTGAATTCCTTGCTAGTTCTTCTGTCCAGCTTTGCTAGTTGAGTTTTTGTCCAATCTACAAATGATTTTGATGTGTAGCCATTTGGTAACTGGATGCCTTCGCTGTTAAATACCTGTCCCCTTCTCATGACAAATATTGCACACTTATCTATGTCAAATTCCATGTCTATGTCTTTGCTGAAGAGTCTTACAGTCTGTATTGAGGAATCTATCTTTTTTTCATTCTTAACTAAAAGCTTCAGATCATCCATGTAGAGCAAATGGTTAGTTTTTCCTTTACTGTTTCTGAAATGATACCCTGCCTTTGCCTTCCCTAATACTAAACTTAAGGAGATCAAGCATAAGACAAATATCAAAGGGGACAACGAGACACCCTGAAAAATTCCTTTTAATATTAACATTCCCTAAGACTGTGTCACCTGAATAGAGATCTACTTTCCATTTCTTCATGTTAAAGCTGACCAATTGTCTTATGTTGTCTGCTATACTGAATATACTCAAACATTCACTTATCCATGAGTATGGGGTCATGTCATAGCCTTTCCTATAATCTATCCATCCTACTGTTTTATTTTTCTTTCTAGCTGTTACTTCATTTAGAACTGCTTTGTCTCTGTATAATAGATCATGCGTTCCCCTCAACTTCTTCCTGGAACCTTTCTGTTCCTCTGGCAGTAAATTATGGCTGCCAAGTTGCCTGTAATTGCTTTCGGAAAGTATTCCTGTTGACAGTTTCCACACTAATGGTAACCATCATCATCATCATTATTATTGTTATTATTGTCATTATTGTTATCATCATTATTATTATATTTTAAAAGGATTGACGTAACTTCTCACAAAGGTAAACATGTAAAACGAAAAGCGCGATGCGATTGCAATAGATATTTTATTGGTTGGACGATATTTCGAGAGCAAGCCTGTCTTTGTCGAGTTCAAAATAAAACTAATAAAAATTCAAAAGAATAGAAATTCAAATCAAAAGTATGAATGAGCGCAACCAGCGCCCATGCGTTGATGGAATGACATTATCAGTTTTTAAGTTACAATTTTATAACAAGACAGAAAAAAAAGAAAGAAAGAAAAAAGAAAAGGAAAAAGAAGACTATTTAATCAAACAGTTTTGCGTAAATTTGATGATATTCTCCTGTCATTTTATTCATTCCTCCAGGGCGTGATGTTAATAACCCGTTAACATATTTCTCCTCATGCATTTAGAAAAGTGAAAGTGAAGCAGATTCAGAATATTTTCTGAGAATATTCACTTTCAAATCTTTTTCAAAATTGCAGCCATTCGAACCAGAATGTTCAGTAAGTTCTGTCAAACTACTGTTATTGTGCCCGACGTCATATTTGTGCCCATTAAAACGTTTGTTTAATTGCTCTATTGTACAACTAACATAAACCAAGTTGTGTTTCGTGCACTCTGCCGCATACATCAAATGGAGATCTCTACATGTCCCACCTTCTTTATAAATCATAACATTTCTGTTGATTCCTGATGGAATTCATTTGACTCATGTTGTTGCACAAAGATCAGGGCTTACTTCTCTTGCGGATAAAACGGATTTGTACTGACATAGGGGATTATTGGAAATAGCAAATGAAATAGCTAAGATTAGCAAAGATAGTCAAACCTTCACGCATAAGTTTAACAAACACAATGCAATATGTGACAGAATTCCATTAGTGATTAACTGTCACCGAAATTTCACTGGTATTTCAAAAGAGTTACATGAAAATTACCAGCATTTTGCGGAAAAATATCCTCGTTTGAAACAGATATTTCTTTAGCTGCATGTTGTAGCCTTTAGACGGAATAAGAATATAAGAAACTCTGTTTCTAACTCCAAGAAAACTAACATTGGAGTAACTGCACGCTGTACCTTGAAAAACAGCCCTGTTCATTGTGCAACAACATGAGTCAAATGAATTCCATCGTTCATACTTTAGACTTGAATTTCTATGATTTTGAATTATTATCACTTGTTATTTTGAACTTGATAAAGACAGGCTTGCTGTCAAAATATATTCAACCAATAAAATATCTATTTCAATCGCATCGCGCTCTTCTATTCTTCTTCTTATTGTCATCCTCATCATCATCATCATCATCATCATCATCATCATCATTTTATGAATAGATCCCTTTCTATGCGACTTTCAGTTTCTGAATTTTCAGATGGTTAGTTATACATGCTACTATTTCGACTCTGTATAGATCGACACTTTACTGCTTCCTGGGAGCCTTAAAATTATACGCTCTGTGAAGGGTTAAATAATTTTCATGGACCACAAAAGATGTCAAAAATTAGCTGGTGTAATTGTGCTACAAATCAAAATAAAAGATAATCCCCAAAACATAAAACATTAATAATCACATGGTAATAACATATTAGTTTGAAAGAACTCCTGTGGAAAATATGTGGATTATAATGAATTCTATAAAGAAATTATCAAATGTTCTCATGGACCAACAGATGGTGCTTCTTTAATAAATAGATTCGCAGTTGTTGGACTTCTCTTGGCATAACTCATTAAAGTTGTTTCAGGCAAGTCATAACATTCGACAGATGTCCAAAGTCACTTCACCGCAAGAAAAAAAAATCTAAATATTTTGTTTTCTTTCTCAGATGGGAAATATAATGAAATAATTACAATTTGTAATAAATGCTGATACAAACAAGTATTTTTTTTTTTTTTAATAAAATATTGTGTTTTCACAAATGTATTTTCCAGTCTAGAATAGGTGGTTGTTTTGCTTTAAACAAAGTTGTTTCAGTGGTGTATCCTTTCCATGTTCATTAATCGAGAATTAAAGCAGACGATTCAATTAAAATAAATGAAAAGGCTAGATAATTTAGGAGTCTAAAAAACTAGGTTAAAATGCCAAACTATGAAAATATAGAGTGTGTAAGATATTAAACCTGAGTTGATGAATTATGACTCCAAATTGAGTCTACTTGCCGGCTATAACTTTGAAAATTCATCAATGCTTTTGTATTTAGTTGACAACTATTTTTGTCTGTATTTGTGAATAATTTCCAGTATCCTACCTTTATATAATTCAATTCTAATGCGTAGAATTTATCGCTTAAGAAACGTAGTTGCTTGAATCTTTTTATAAACAAGATAAATACTTGAAAATATTTCTTAACAACGAAAGAAACGTTCATTCAAAATCTTTGAGAAATTGTATATTTTAAATGTTACCTTTTCGTTTTCATTTTTTTTTTTCCTTTCTTAGTTTTCAACGAATTCTTTCAATACGAATCTCATTATCCTCCATAAACTTTGGTGGTTTTTTCCCCCCATTAATTAAAAAATGTTACTGCTTCTTCAATCACATTTTTTGTTCTGTAGATAGTAACTGTAGAAAATCAATAACTCTTTGTCAATTCATGTAAGAACTTTTTCTAGTTTCTCAAATATGATGAAATCTATTAAACGGTAAAATCTAAGAGAAATCATTATAATCCCATTTTGTAAGTGCAAATTATAACCATGATTTTCTACTATCAATTTGGAACACACAACAGAAATTGTAACTGTGCTTTTCTAATATCGATTTGGAACATACGACAGAAAATATGTTTAATGTACTATTGTTAAAGTGTGTGTCCTACATATTTTCAAGGAATGCGTGCGTTAAATTTAATTTTTCTTAATAAAAGATTTCGTGAAAGAAACATTAAAATATTAAAGAGCTAAGCGTTCATGTTTAAGATAAAATGTATTATTTACAAAATAATAATCAAATGCAATATCAGTGAATGTAAAGATAAATATATTTCGTATTTTTGTTTCAATTTAAGCCTTATTATAGGTATCATTCTCCATTCGAATATTTGGATAAATCTATTGTAATGAAAGACAAATGCATATTTTTATATACCATATTTTCTTTCTGGTGGAAAGGAAATCAAATACAGAGAGTAATCAAGTGTTATGTATTACTATCTGATTGAAAAATGATGAGTTTGTAAAGTAATACTTGTGGCTACGGAGATTTTGCTTGCAGTTCTATACAGAAATTATAATGAATTTGTAAATATACTTGAACGCATGCCACTGAAATTATATTATATGTAAAATGTGATTGTATGCTTCGCTGACATAGAATAGCCCTATAGATATTTCATCCCGGATATTAATAAGTAGCTAAAAGATTACGTTTGCCTTCGAATTTGTTACACATGAACAAATAATATCTCTGCTGATTTACCAGGATAATGTAATATTCAGTCTTAAAGCTGATATTCATTAATACAATTGAAGAAATGTTACGTTATCTGTGTAGTATTAAGGAGCCATTTAATGCAGCCAATTGCATATCGTTTCTTCCGTAGATCTAGTTGCACCATGCTACTGCTGCAGGGCATTAATATCTCAGCGCATAGGTATTAATGCTGTTTTTTTTAATGAAATCTGCGATAATTTCCTAAATTGTAGTCTTTGGTGAATAAGATAAAAAGTCAAATATCATTGTTACGTTAATTAATAAAATAATAAGGTCACTACTAACGTAATGCAGTGAACCAAGAAATTCTAATTAATCGAAATTACACAATTGTTTTAAAAAGATTCATTAGATTTATGGCCAATTTTCACCAAGAAAAGCAAAAGAAATAATCACAAAATTTTAATTGGCTAAAAGTTAATTAAAATAGATTGTAGGCAATGCAGAAAGAAGTGAGTCTGATCTTAGCTGTAGAATGATAAAACTGGACATATTTCATATTTTACAAACAACGCTTTAAAATCTAACATAGTTTCATTGTTGTCTATTTTAAATATAACAGATCACTCTTCAATTGGAGAGTGTAAATCAACGAAGTCTCCTCCTCCTCCAGTTGGTTACTGTACTTGCCAGCTATAACAGTCATATTTCCTTCAGACTATTCCTGAGTGTATTTAAAACAGAAACGTTATCTCAGGTTCAATATGGCTGAGATTAAAGCGGCATGGCCATGGATAGAACATCTTTTATAATAGATTTGCAAGATAAGATCGGATCCAGGGTTAACAATGTTGTTTATAGTTTCAATCACAAAGCTTGCTGGACGATTAGAAAAGTAAAGAAT
This sequence comes from Octopus bimaculoides, assembly GCF_046866305.1. Classification (NCBI taxonomy): domain Eukaryota; kingdom Metazoa; phylum Mollusca; class Cephalopoda; order Octopoda; family Octopodidae; genus Octopus; species Octopus bimaculoides. Next base: position 91,923,921 of record NC_142929.1, read on the forward strand.
GCTTTCGTTCACTGTGCGGCTTTCGTGCATTCTCCCCTCTAGAATTGCAGTAATATCGCGTACATTCTTACCAAGAAGGTATTGACTAATTACTGTGGCTTTGTAGTAAGAAGCTTGCTTCCCAATCACATGGTTCTGGGTTGAATCCCACTGCGTGGCACCTTGGGCTAATTCTTCTACTTGTGAGTGTATTTGGCAGATGGAAACTGAAAGAAGCTCATCGTATATATATATATATATATATATATATATATATATATATATATATGTGTGTGTGTGTGTGTGTGTGTGTGTGTGTGTGTGCTGTCTGTGCTTTTCCACCCACCACCACTCGACAATCGGTGTTGATGTATTTATATCCCCGTAACTTAACGGTTCCGCAAAAGAGATAGATAGAATAAATATTAGGTTTAAAAGAATTAAGTGCGACGTTCCATTTGTTCAAATAAAATCTTCAAGGCAGTACCTCACCTAGCCGCAGCCATATGACTGAAACAAGTAAAAGATAAAAGATAAAATGTCTCATCAAAATACTTGTAACACTTTTTCCTTTCAATTCTATACTCTGCCACATACTGTATCTAACTCCTCTCAAAATAGCCCAATTGTCTCATCACCACCTGGCTACCAAATACGAAAGATTTGACCATTGCTGAAATTAGAAAATATGACTGACCTAAGGAATATATCTTCCATTTTCTTTGCGCTATAAAGTCCAGAGCTCGCTACAATTTTTACTATTACTATTCTTTATGCATGATCTAATGAATTAAGCACTACTGTGAATATAACAGATCACTCTTCAATTGGAGAGTGTAAATCAAAGAAGTCTCCGCCTCCAAGGAGTTTTTACACTACCACTTATCTTCCTATCACCCTCAGTTCTGTCGTCACCAGTGTAGTGGAAACAACATGTAAGCAATTATTTCCTTTATTGGTTTAAATCTTTCTCCTTCCTCAGAGGTGATCAGTAAGTTTCAGTGGACTCACCGTAAATATGCTTTACTAAGTAATCAGGTGTAATATTACACTTAAGAACTTACGCTAAAACAATTTTATTACATAAGATATGAGTTCCTTTAACCTATATTGATCGTTCATAAAGTTTATCTGCCTCTCAGGCATTTCAAACGAAGACTCTCTGAAAGATAGCTCAATTGCAGCATACGATTTCTTTTATACATTTATCTCGTACACTTTTATTTCTCAAAACACATACTCCTATGCATTACGAAGGCACTGTTCACTTCTCTTTAACTCTCTTCACACAAATGTCAATTTCGCACATCCAACACGCTAGCCTTACAGAACAATATCTTCAAAAACATGTAAACGTATTAGTAGAATTGGTATATAAAACTATTATCCTCATCATCAACTGGAATATTTGGATTGGGAAATCCGACACATTATTATTATCATCATTATTATTTCTGTTATTAGTATTTTTATTATTATTATTATTATTATTATTATTATTATTATTATTATTATTATTATCATTATTATTATTATTATTATCATCATCATCATCATCATCATCATCATCATTATTATTATTATTATTATCATCATCATCATCATCATCATCATTATTATTATTATTATTATTATTATTATTATTATTATTATTATTATTGTTATTATTATTATTGCCTTTGCACAGCTTCTAACGTTGGAGATGTACTACAGTGTCAGCTGTTCACTACCAGTGAACTAAGGTAACACCTCTTATTTTTCGAGCACCATCCGGAGTATTCGAGCAGATCTAAGCAGTGGTTTTTTTTTCTGCCAGTGCTCCACCCTTAATGCAGTCCCTATTTGTTCCACGTACTTCTCGAGATTTTTGCTCACTGTTCCCAAGGCTTCGACACTTATTGGTATTACTACTACCTTTTACATTGACCACAACTGCTTAGCTTTTCAAGCTAACCTTTCATATCTCTCAATTTTCTTTCTTCCTTATCGCATACCTTGTTGTCAGCTGGGCATGCTATATCTATGATCCAGCATAGTTTGTTTTCTTTCTCAATTAAGACTATCTCCAGTTTCCTATTCTCTATCTCATGGTCGCACTGAATCATAAATTCCCATAGGATCTCAGCATTTCTATTTTCGACGATGCCTTCAAGTTTGTGGTCGTACCAATTTTTGGTTCTGTCAAGTCCATACTTGTTGCAGAGTGTCCAATGGACAAGACTGGCTATATTTTCGTAGATATTATTATTATTATTATTATTATTATTATTATTATTTTTTTTTTTTTTTTTTTTTTTTTATAACGTGCTTTCACTTCGCTACCGAGCGCAGCTCTGTGCGCCTTGGGTATGTGCTGTGGTTTGCTGTGGTGCTCTTATGTTTACTGTATTGAAAGTGTTTTGTGTAGAATGTGTGCAGTACCCAGTAGTGCAGTTTTCTGTATGTTATATATATTTGTAAGTCCTGGTGTTTTTCTTATGTATTTGTCTGAATATTTTTTTATTGTACCTAAGGCACCTACTATGATAGGAATTGTTTCTGTTTTTAGATTCCACATTCGAGTTATCTCTATTTCCAGGTCTTTGTATTTTGAAAGTTTTTCCATTTCTTTTAGAGAAACGTTGTCATCTGCTGGTATTGATACACCAATTAGAAAGCATTTTTTTTCTTCATGATCTTTGACTACTATATCTGGTCTATTTTCCTTAATTTCTCTATCTGTGTGTATTGGCATATCCCAGAGTATGGTTGCTTTCTCGTTTTCTGTGACCTTTTCTGGTGTGTGCCTATACCATCTTTTTCTGTTGTTATTCCATAATGTTGGCATAGCTTCCAGTGTATATAGGTCCCAGTTCTGTCGTGTCTGTGAATATATTCCTTCTTAGTCAGGACTGGGCAGTCAGAGATAATATGATTTATTGTTTCTTGTCCATCTCCACATATTCTACAGTTACTTGTTATGTTTCTTTTCGTTATGTATTTTGGTAATTTCTGGTGGGGAGGCTTTGGTCTTGTGCAGCAATTAAAAATCCTTCAGTCTCTGCTTTGAGTCCTGAGCTTCTCAACCATTGCTGGGATTTTTCTCTGTCTATTTCTTTTGCATTTCGTTTAGCCCAGTATTTACCATGTAGGGGTTTTTCTTGCCATCGTTTTATCATGGTCCGTTGCTGTTCTAGTTTTAGTTTGGATTCCATTTGTTTTATAGCTTTTGTTGTTCTTCTTCTTCTTCTTCTTCTTCTTCTTCTTCTTCTTCTTCTTCTTCTTCTTCTTCTTCTTCTTCTCCTCCTTCTTCTTCTTCTTCTTCTTCTTCTTCTTCTTCTTCTTCTTCTTCTTCTTCTTCTTCTTCTTCTTCTTCTTCTTCTTCTTCGTATTTGTTAGGTAGATTGATTTCTTGTTTGTATTTGTCAGCTTCCTTAAATACTGAAAACAGTTTTTTGTTTTGCTCGTGTTTTGTGGCTATTTGTATTAGTTTTCCTTGCTTCTGGAGTAGGTATTTTTGCAGTCCTATGGTGGTTATTTTATAATAGTTTTCTAGCTGTATAAGACCCCTGCCACCTTCTGTGCGTTGTATATATAGTCTTTCTATGTCAGATTTTGGGTGGTGCAACCTATATCCTGTCATTATTTTTCTTGTTTTCCTGTCTATTTTAGATAGTTCATTTAGTGTCCAGTTAAGGATGTTGTAGCTGTAGCTTATAACTGGGACAGCTAAAGTGTTGATACCCATTATCTTGTTTATTATTATTATTATTATTATTATTATTATTATTATTATTATTATTATTATTATTATTATTATTATTACTATTAATCAGTAGTTTTATTTTTATAACGTGCTTTCACTTCACTACCGAGCGCAGCTCTGTGTGCCTTGGGTATGTGCTGTGGTTTGCTGTGATGCTCTTATGATTACTGTATTGAAAATGTTTTGCGTAGGATGCGTGCAGTGCCCAGTAGTGCAATTTTTTGTATGTTATATATATTTGTAAGTCCTGGTGTTTTTGCTATGTATTGGTCTGAATATTTTTTTTTATACCTAAGGCTCGGCGACGAGCTGGCAGAATCGTTAGCATGCCGGGGAGAATGCTGAGCGGCATTTCGACCATCTTCACGTTCCGAGTTCAAATTTTGCCGAGGTCGGCTTTGCCTCTCATCCTTTAGGGATCCATAAAGTAAGTACCAGTTGAACACTGGGGTCGATGTAATAGACTCATCCCTCCCCCCCCAAAAAAAAAATTGCTGCCCTCGTGGCAAAATTTCAAACCATTATTATTATTGTTAGTGTTGTTTTTGTTGTTGTTATGCTAGTGCATGCTAATTTATTTCGGGGATATTTTATCTTGATGTTTGGTAATATGTCACCTCAAATCTGAAGAATCCAAGAATCTTTCTTAAGATTGTTGCAGAAAATAGCATTGTACATTTCAGCAGGTCGACAAAGCGAGTTTCAATTCCAGTTTCATTCAGTCTTTTAGGTAGTAATTTGGGTGCTGTGCCATTTGCATCAATTGCTACAGGAATAACTGTGGTCTTGTTCTTTCACAGTTTCCTCAGTTTCATGGCTAGATACTAATATTTCACAATTTTTGCTATTTCTTTATCAACTCAGCTAACATAGTGAATTGCAAAATTTATGATCTTACACTTCGTTTATTTTGTCTTCTGTAATCATATCTGGTCTTCTTGTTTCAATAGTACGCTCGAGCTTTTTAGAGAAATCCCACAGGAGCTTCTAATTCTCATTATGGATTTATTACCAGCCAAAATATCTCACGATAGTTAGTACCATTTCTTCAATCACTAGCTGGTGTCAACTTCTCTCTTTCCTTACTCTTAGTCGATAATTACCAGTCAAGCACTGATGTCGACCATAGCCCTTCTGTCAGATATTTTCCATGTTGAAAATGAATAATTACAAATTAGGCTAAATTCTATGTCGATGAATTTAAATTCTATGTTCATGTGAAAGTGTGCTACTGATCTATATTTTAAGAAGAATGAACAAAACAGAAATTGTTACTCATCATATTAGCTAGTGATTATTTTCCTTCTATCAAAGCACAAATAAGTGAGTAGCTGGTATGACAGATAGTAGTTGGAAGTCTACTAGTTCGTATTGTGGCATTAGTTGACACCATTTTGTTGTTGTTTACTACCGGATGTACTCTGAATGGAAATAATTATATTTAAATAAATTTCAGGCGTGACGTCAATTTTTTTTAGAATGCCTAGCGCAGCACTATGTAATATGTCCATACATTCTTTTAAGGTAGAATGTAATTTAGGGGATATCGGACTGCTATTACCAGCTAGTTGAATGACTGTGAAGAGGATCCCTTGTTAACTTGCAGGTTGAAAAGATACGTTCCATTTTAAAAGTAGATGTATTCGAGGTGACAAAAATGTTCCGAATAATTTCACAAAAACATTAATTTAAGATGTAACGATGTTTAGGAGTCAACAGCACTTATGTTTTAAAAGCATGTGAATAACAAGAAAAAACATTTACGTAACTTCGAACAATTTAATTTAAAATAATACTTTAAAAGAGGTAAATGTCAAGAATAAAATTCAGCAAAAAGTATGAACATCCTATGTTTGCAGCCAATGCAATTATCGCTTATTTAGACAGCTTATTTCGTCAACATTATTTTGTTTTTCCTTTCCATATTTCGAGTAAGCTATATAATGTATTCTTGGCGGGCCACTTCAGGATGCACTGTTTGTATGTCTACCTTATTAAAATAGCAGGATCACGATGTTTAGGCTCAAATCTTAATTATACCAAATTTCCTTATCTACTTCTTTTTCTTTTATTCCGTATCCTTCATTTTACTTCTTTTTCTTTTATTCCGTATCCTTCATTTCACCCCCCTCTCTTCCAGAATTTCGCAGAGGAATTAGTAAATCTGGGTTTTGACCCAAATTATTCTTCCTGTATCATAATTAACTGGATATCCAATAAATTGTGCTGATATTCTATTAGTTCTATAAATATTCTTTTGGAACATCTTTTATCTAGAATAATTAGATGAATGGATAACTAACCTTGACTATAAAGTGTTACAGGCACAATAAATGTTTTTTGAGCGTCGTCGTCAGCTGCATTTGATGGGGTCAAATATCCGCTAGATTTAATGACTTCTTTAGAATATTAATGCTTTTTACTCTCTTTGTATTTACAACTTTATTCCACTATATGCCGCTCTAGAATGAGAGGTTGGTGACACACTGAGCTTAAGTTTCTTAAATTTCCGTATTTCTAACTAACAGTTTCACTTTATGATCTGTTGACTAATAAACAAATGAGTGCTCACAAATTTATTTGGTAGCCTGATGAGGTGGGAGTTTGTAACATATACAAATTGAATGTCACACTAAAGACTTATGTCACACTAAAGACTAATGAAACGTCTGTACAAATACCAGGCAACATTCCTCTCTGTTCTTATTATGTAAACTCTTTGGTCATAAACTTGAATTTGCTTTTTAAAGCCCGTCTATTGTTATTGATAATTAGATGTTATCCTCCAACGAAAATAGACCGCTTCACTGTTGATATATATGAAAATGACAAATATCCGTAGAGTTATAAAAACATTAACAAAGAGAGTGGAGTGAGTAACTAGTTAAAACTAGTTACTCACTCCACTCTTCATAATTCTACAATTGTTTCATTCACGCTTTAACAAAAAAATTATTGCTGGAATATTATTATATATGATATCGAATGAGTATTATTCCAGCATAATCGGAAAAAGTGACTTTACAGGTCTATGTATAAACAGAAATGCCGAGTATACCCAATTTCACGAAAATATATACCCCTCCTTTAAAATATTCATATCACATCATTATCATATCAATGGTTAAAATAAAATCATATGCACAAAACAAAAATCAAAGTAACCGGTCAAGAAATAGGAGGAATCAAAACAAACAAGAGAATAAATGGGAAAAATAGACAAATAAAGAAGTAAATGAACAGATAAAATACATAAAATAATAAATCTTTGCGCCTCCCGAATCATAGATCTAGTTATAGATAGAAAGTTCTATAAAGTCGTTAGGGTGAGCACACAGCTTAGTATCAATTTCTTAATTTGATACTGTTGTCTACCGCCCAGAAATAGTTATCAAAGAGTTTTATGCTACCAATTGATTTACTAGCTGGCTCCAAGTAACGATATTTACGATGTTTACCAACTCTCACAAATGTACAGATATATACATTTCTCCAGGAAAATTAATCTATCTATCGATCCATCTATTTATCATCATCATTATTATTATTCTTTAATGGCTTGCACTGAGTGAGAGAGCAGTGCATGTCATTAAAAGTGACACTGGGATAAAATGTATGAAGCCCAACATACACATTATGACTACCCATCTGATAAGGGTACACTAGGCACATACATCTCAATCATATGTGCGTGACATGGTGATCTCATATCAAGATAAACTGCGCATAACCTTACAGAGGGAGCCAAGTTAGAATTTTCTTCAGGTCGAGTAGCCCATCCCGCTCAAAAGGTCCCTGAATAAGGTTTGATTAAGGATGTTGAACGAAACACCGATATTTCCAGAGGTGAATTATCCAAACCCCAAAGAATTCCTCTCAACACCTGGCTATGATGCTCTCCCACTACTTCTGCTCGTGATCAGAGGTGCACATATGGTCAGCCACTAAGGGACATGCTCAACTGTTTATGGTCAAACTGGTTATGGTTAAACTCACAAGTAAATCTGTAGTATTGATCAGAATATTTGCTGTAGCCCATCTTTTTATACCATGACAAAATGTATATGATAACACTTCAAGTCAGTTAAGATCAGAAGCCATGACAGCCACTGCCTGGTACTGCATTATCACCATCATCGTCATCATCATCATCATCATCATCATCATCATCATCATCATCATTATCATTACTATTATCATTACTATTATCATTACTATTATCATTACTATAGCTAGTAGTAGTAGTAGTAGTAGTAGTAGTAGTAGTAGTAGTAGTAGTAGTAGTAGTAGTAGTAGTAGTAGTAACTAAACTAGAGTTATCAAATACTGATAAAATAATACTTTATATGTAGACAATCACACAAACACACACACACACACACACACACACACACACACACACACATATATATATACTTTCGCCTACATACATCCTTACATAAGTTCCAAAGTAAAGACACGCATACCTGTATATGGATTTCTGCGCACATAACGTTATTCACTTATACACACTTCTATCCATATGAAAATATTTATATATGCACACACAAAAATACACACATAAAATTGTACATAAATGTTTATATGAATTAACAAACCTAGAATGTCATAAATATCTTTTTTCTAAAACTCAACATCCATTTATGTATTTATAATACTTTCCAAATACTTATTTTAAAATGCATTGAAGTTTTCCTAGATTGATATAAGATGTTATGAAAACAATTAACCGTTCTTCCTCCAATACTTTTCCCTGTTTCTCTGAATGCTTTCCGAAATCTGTGATTGCACCTCAAAGTAATTTTCGAATGTTTGTTAATTTGTTCTTCCTTAGATAGCAATATTCCTCGTCTCTTTCAAGCAACATTATATGGATATGCTGTTTTTACGACAGACCAGCATATGTAATACTGTATCTTTTCGACTGTTAGATTCCATATTAGGTTGACGAGGGACGCCTTGTACCTTTTAACTTTACTTTTAAATCACGTAACAGGATTACGCCATTAATTCTTTAAATAATCTGGTGTAGCACCTATACAAGTAATTTTTTTCCTTGGACTATGCATCTGTACTGTCATTTTTCATAGTCATTCATTCCTTTTATCCTTTCAATTGCTTATCATTATAAAATCATTTTATTATCATTATATGTTTCACTTTTGCTTTGTATATGTACAGGTTGGCTCCAAGTCTCACTCAAAGACCTCAAGAGACAACAAGTTAGGAAGTCCATGTTGGTGTTATGCCTACGGTGTCATAAATTTGGTTTTGTACACAGCATTGTTCTAGAGAATGTTTAAGAAAACTTAAGAAAATTATGAGTTTGTTTTAAAATTTGAGATTGCATAGACAGTATTTTACGTAGGATATGGGCAGTTCTCATAAGTACTATCTTTTGAATTTTTGCCATGTTGGGGTTTCCTGGTATCTGAGCTAGGTAGCAATCAGCCCCTTTTGCTATCATTCCTAGTGCACCTATGACAACAGGTATTGCTTTAGTCTTTAGGTTCCACATTTTGCTAATTTCTATTTCAAGATCTTTATACTTGCTCAGTTTTGGGGATGTCTTGACAGATACGTTTATGTCGATTGGGACAGTCATATGAATGAGGAGGCATGATTTTTGTCTGAAGTCTTTCAATATAATGTCTGGCCTATTTGCATCTACCTGTCTGTCAGTTTGAATGGTAAAGTTCCAGAGGAGCGAGATGTGATCATTTTCAAGTACTAGAGGTGCTAATCTTGGGGCAGGTTTTTATCTTGGGGCAGGTCCAGGTTTTTGCAAATTACCCAGTGAATATATTGTGCTGCTCTATCATGCCTGTTGAGATACTCTGTAGGCGCAAGAAGACTACACATGGAGACAACATGCTCAATGGTTTCATTTTGCTGTTGACATACGCATGTTGGGAAGCTACCGTTCTTTAACATGTTGACCTGGTAATTTCTGTTTCTGATTTTAAACCATATTATTATTATTATTATTATTATTATTATTATTATTATTATTATTATTATTATTATTATTATTATTATTATTATTATCATCATTATTATTATAAAATTGGTTATTCTTATCGCTACTCATTTTAACGACCATTTGTATTATTAGTTTTACAATTATCCTTTGTTGCCATTACTATTACCATAGTTATTATTATCGATGTTATTATTATTGGTCTTTGTTACTACTATCATTGTTATTGTTACTAATATTGTTAATCTTATACACGCTAGTGTAACCATTTACCCCACTCTAAGTATATAGCTATCTAAGAGAAAACTAATTATCAAACATTCGGAAATTACTTCGAGATATAGCCATGAGAACAGTTAATTGTTGTAATAACATCTCATATTAATCTCGGAAATTTCAATGCATTTTAAAATAAGATTTGGAAAGTAATATAATACATGCATGGATATTGTATTTTGGAAAAAGATATGAAATTGTAGCTTTGGTACAAGTATATTTGACTCATATTAACTCGTGTGTATAACTGTATGTACCTATGTCTGTGTGCTTATAGAAATATCTTTATATGGATAGTAGTGTGTATAAGTGAATATCGTTATGTGTGCTCCAATCCATATACAAGTGTGGGCGTCTTTCCCTTGCAATTTATGTAAGGATGTGAGTATATGAGTGAATTGTATATATGTGTGAATATTTATGTATAATGTATTATTTTATCAATATTTGAGAACTTTAATTTACTTATTACAAGTTATAACTAATATTTAATAACAATAATAATAATAATTATTATTATTATTATTATTATTATTATTATTATTATTATTATTATTGTTGTTGTTGTTGTTGTTGTTGTTATCATTATTATTATTATTATACAGTTGTCTTATCTTTATCACGTGATTTATTTGCACTACCGAGCGCAGCACTGTGTGCCGTGTGTAAGGGGGAAGTGGTTTGTTATGATGCTCTTATCTTTACTATATTGAAAGTGTTTTACGTAGGATTTATGCGGTGCCTACTAGTGCTGTTTTTTGTATGTTATATATACTTCTTAGTCCTGGGGTTTTTGTTATGTATGTATTTATCTGAATATTTCTTTTCTCACATCTAATGCGCCTACTAGGATAGGAATTGTTTCTATTTTTAGACTCCACATTCGGGTTACCTCTATTTCCAAGTCTTTGTATTTGGAAGTCTCTCCGTATTATTATTATTATTATTATTATTATTATTATTATTATTATTATTATTATTATTATTATTATTATTATTATTGTTGTTGTTGTTGTTGTTATTATTATTATTCAGTAATTTTATTTTTATAGCGTGCTTTCACTTCACTATCGGGAGTAGCTCTGTGTGCCTTGAGTATGTGCTGTGATTTGCTGTGATGCTCTTATGATTACTGAATTGAAAGCGTTTTACATAGGGTGTGTGCAGTGCCTAGTAGTGCTATTTTCTGTATGTTATATATACATGTTAGTCCTGGTGTTTTTGTTATGTATTTGTCTGAGTATTTTTTAATCATAATCATTCCTAATGCACTCACTATGATAGGAATTGTTTCTGTTTTTAGACTCCACATTTGAGTTACCGCTATTTCCTGGTCTTTGTACTTTGAAAGCTTTTCCACTTCTTTTAGAGAAACGTTGTCATTTTTGGTATTGATACATCAATTAGAAAGCATTTTTGTTTCTTCATCATCTCTGACAACTATATCTGGCCTATTGGCCTTAATTTCTCTATCTGTGCGTATTGGCATATCCTATAGTATTGTTGCTTTTTTATTTTCTGTGACCTTTTCTGGTGTGTGCCTATACCATCTTTTTCTGTTGTTATTCCATAGTGTTGGCATAGCTTCCAGTGTATGTAGGTCCCAGCTCTGTCGTGTCTGTGAATGTATTCCTTCTTAGCCAGGACTGGGCAGTCAGAGATAATATGATTTATTGTTTCTTGTCTATCGCCATATATTCTGCAGTTACTTGTTATGCTTCTTTTCATTACATGTTTTTGGTAATTTCTGATGGGGACGCTTTGATCTTGTGCTGCAATTAAAAATTCTCTGCTTTGAGTCCTGAGCTTCTCAGCCATTGTTGGGATTTTGCTTTGTCTATTTCCTATCCGTTAATTGCTGTTCTAGTTTTAGTTTTCTTCCAGGGGCTTACTCAATCTCTGTGATATTATTGCTGTAAAGGCTTTGTAGATTGTAGGGAGACAGGTTATAGGTCTGTAGTTTTGTGGTTTTGACTTTTCCGTGGATTTGGGTATTAGGATCATTTTCCCTTTCGTGAGCCATTCAGGCATTGTCTCTGGCTCTTCTGGTATGTCGTTAAAGTTTTCAGCCAGCGTTTTCTGTATTCCTGTCAGAGATTTTAACTAAAAGTTGGGGATTTTGTTGTGCCCAGGTGCCTTCCAGTTGCAAGGTGACCTCTTGAGTTGTTTTAGGGGTTCAGAGTTGCTCAGGTCCTAAGTCCGTTGTTTTAGTAGTATTTTTCTGAGGTTGTTCCTTCACCGACCATATTTATTTCCAAAATTCTTCCACTTCTTCTGTTGTTGGTGCTGCAGTAATGTCTATTTTATTTTTGCCAAGTTCTAGGTAGAATTTTGAGGGTTTGATTTGAACTGTTTGTTTTGTTCAAAGAAACGTTGGCGTTTCTCATACCGGCGGATCCTTTCTGCTTTGGCAAGGATATCTTGCTTTAGTTTTTCTTTTACCACAGGTAAATCTTTTTCTGTAATGTTGTATTTGTACAGTACTTTTGTTTTCTTCTTGTTACTTAGTAGTGTCGACTAATTTCGTTAAGAACCGACAGATCTTTTCTCTTTTTTAAAATTTTGTTTTGGATATTATTTATCCACAAGGTTTGTTTGGGTGGTGGAATTACTGTTTGAATGAGTTTGAGGGAGTATCCTGCTTCTTTTGTGGCTGCAGTGGCTGCTGCATATATTATGTCATTTAGCTCAATGATATTGCCATTTGTTTCAGTGGCTATTAGTTCCGTGACGGCTAGGTTTATACTATCTATTATTGATGTTTTATTGACTATTTTGATTTTTGGGAGGTATAATCTATGGTCCATTCTGAGATCTGTAGTTTTCTGTTCTTTGATTATTCTCATTTTTATAGTAAAATAATAATAATAATAATAATAATAATAATAATAATAATAATAATAATAATTATTATTATTATTATTATTATTATTATTATTATTATTATTATTATTATTATTATTATTATTATTATTATTATTATTATTATTATTATTATTATATATCAAGGCGTGAGAATTGGCTTCTTATTTCTTGCCTATTCTATATCATTTTAATTAGTTTATTACTTCTAAAAATACATCTTAACAAAAAATAACTGACTTCATTTGCCTAAAATAATGTATATATATATTTATGTATATATTTATATTTATACATACATACATACATACATACATACATACATACATACATATATGTGTGTGTGTGTGTGTGTTTAGTTGGTGTGGCTTCATCGTAAATATTCTTACCAGTAGCCTCCTAGTAAATCAATTGGTAGCGTAAAACTCAATTAAATCTGAGTAACAATCGGCAGTATCGAATTGTTGGATAGATACTACCCTGTGCACTTAGCTACCCCAATGAGTTTAGGGAGGACTATCTATTAGTAGGTGTATTACTCTGGAAACACAAAGCTTTATTTTATCTGTTCATTTACTCTTTTTACTTTATTTATATAGCGATGACTTTTCTTTCACATAAAATGAGTTATCATCGTCGAATCCATTTAATGATAATTGATAATGACTATAAATAACACTAATAATAACGACAGTCTACAACTGTGGTAAATGTAATAATAATGATAACGGGTATAATTATCTGGGATCACATGTAAAACTTATGATGCTTATAATAACTTATAGGAATCTTGATAAAACTAGTGCCTATGGAATGGCTAATACTCTAAACATTATGTTGAATATGGTTATGTACAGCATTGGAGTAAAAGTCATATACCTCATGATACTACTATCCCAGCGTCATCTAAAATAGGTAATTGTCAGAATAAATCTCAATGCGCGCTAGATATGATATCTGACCAAAAATATTGCGTACAAACTCAACGTCAAAACTAACCTACATACATTTGCCTTCGTGAGTTCTACTTTGTTTTAAAACTAAGAATACATAATCATCTTCACACATTTATAAGGAAAGATAAAGCAAAACAACAGCACTCCCTGCGAAAGTTTGGGTGTAAAAGGACAAAAATGTTGAATTCTATTTGACGTGGAGCATTGTAAGACGCGCTAAGCCATTTGTCAATGACAGATGTGGTTGTAATCCCTGCTGTATGGAATTGTTAGAAATCATGTTAGGTTATTCGTAGATCGGATTTATTAAGAAACAAATGCCCGCATTCTTTACTAAAAAAATTTCTATAGTTCTTTCCTGAAAGTTGTACACGTACCTATTGACCTACAGTATAGATATTAATCACTAGTACACATTACACATTAGATTAATTACTAGTAATGAGGTTTTTGAATTATTTCTTATGTAGTATAGCGTACTTTAATATCATTACCGTTGTAACTGAACATATTCGAACTGTCTTTGCATATCCTAGTTCTAACAACCAATATTGACGACTGTATAACCTGTTTCATTTTAATTTTACTTCTGGCATTTGCACCTCTTTATAATAACTGCATCATACTCGCAAATCATAATGCGTTATAGTCCTATAAACTCTTAACACTGATTAGTGTCATGCTCTTCATAATTCTTACAGTTCTAAGAAACTTTTTGTAACATTTCATTATTTATCTCAATACAATTTTAAATCATTAGATGGACCACTATGTTTTTAATTGATTACTATATTCTAAATAATATTGCGGCAATTTAGGTTAACGTGTTTCTGCTTATTCATCTGATGATTAATTCTTTCCTTTCTTAAGATCTGACCTTTCAACCCATTGATTATCAGCAAATAATTAATTGATACCTACATATTTCGTGAATCTACAAACATATATTCGTAAATTTATACCTTTAAATTAACACGGTGTATTATATATATACATCTTTCAATATTTTAGATCGCATAGTTGTTTCTTTATTCCGAGCAGTCTTGCGATCATTGTGTGGATTAATTCCCTCTATTTTAAGTCTCTGTTTCTTTTATCTTATTCTGTTCAATTTCTTTTTATTTTCTCTCTATCCTTTTTTTTTTCCTTCTCTCCATTTCTATCATGATTAATTACATGAATGAATAACTAATGACGACTTTAAAATAATATAGGGCAATAAATGGTTTTCATCCGATATTGTCGGTGATTGACTTCCAGCTTGTTTCGAAAGAGTAAAATGTTTCCTTGGCGCCTACTTTCTGCTATATTTGGATAAATTCTGCCTCAACTGGCTTTTGTGGACAAGGTTGCTAAGTTTAATCACTTCTTAAAGATCCTTAAGGCCTCTAATTGTCTTTATATTTACGACCATATTCCACTATCTAATCCTTTTGACTAATAGCTTGGAGCCACACTCGCCTTAAACTACATAACTGCTGGTATTCTGATTAGAAAATTCACTTGTTGACAATCCGTTAATTAATCAACAAATCATTGCTTCCTTCTCTGCCTGGTGAGTTGGGAGTCTTACGCAATCTAACTAATTGTATTATGCTTACGTGAAAAGAAAAGTACTGAGTCAAATAACCTATTCAGCTGATGTGTGTGTGTGTGTGTGTGTGTGTGAGTGACCTTTTGATTTTTCTTTGGTGTTGAGGCCGACATATATTTCTATTCATAAATTTCTTATCTTTATAATATCAGATTATATTTTTGTTTATTTTCCGAAATAAGTTATCGACATGTATCATTTACTTTGACCTGCAACATTTACAGCGTGTTTGGACTAAATTGGATGGTTTTTATGTCACCTTTTCTCAGAAACAGCTTGATATATTGGTGAACAGCCAATAGCTTTGGAGAGCAAAAAAATTAATATTAGCTGGCATGGAGGGCTAGAATCCATCTGAATGTTGGTAAAGAGTTGACTGTATGATGATTATTTGCGCCGGGTATCAAAATGCTAGTATTATGGCTACTGCTCAATGCTCTGAACATTGTAAGGGCTGTAAGACATGAGCAACTGCAATAGGGACTACGACACTGTGGCCAGCGGGAAGGGACACATCAGGCGTTCTGACATCGCCCGCGCACGTGATTCATTCATCAACTGCAGGACCACGTGATAGAAAATCGGAGCAAATAAATGAATGCTTGGGCGAGAGAGATGGATGTTTCAGTCACCACCATGAAACTGGCTCCGAATGAGGAGCATCGCTACCACTTGTACAAGATGCGCAAGGGAAAAATTGTAACAACTAAGGTCAAATAGAACAGCATGACGAAGTCAAAGAAGTTCCTAAACAAACTGACGCATCCTGCTGAGCCGGGGCTTATCTGGTTATTCTCAAATGAAAATAACTTCAGGATCAGTTACACAACACAAACAACAGTAGATAGCTTGCCAACAATTCATGTGATGTCCCACGTATCAGGAAAAGCAAATTGCTCCAAATTGTGATGGTATTTGATTAAGTCTTCTATGAGGATGACGTCATGCAACCACCCATTTTTGAACAGGGTCTTATGCTCAATTCAGACGGCTATGTGAGAATGCTGGAGACAGTGGTCAATCCCTAGCGGGAAACGGTTGCTGCTTGAAGGTTATATGCGTAGCAAGAGGATTTGGCTCTTTGCCACATCTCCGGAAAGAGTCAGAGAATTTCTACGAATTCACCATTCCGAATTTCTTGCATCCTAGCTCCCCCGATTGTGATCCGATGGATTACTATGTGCTGATATGGTTGAGAAATACACCAACCGCTCTGCTTGAAACGCCAAAGGCCGTGCTGATGGCCGATCTCAAAGAGGCCTTCGAAGATCTTCCTATAGACACAGTGAGAAACACATGCGCGTGACTGCAGAGCTGTCTTGAGGCAGTGGTGGAAACTGTACTATTAAAAAGGTGTGAAACAACTTATTTTTTAAGATGATAGTGTCATAAGTTAAAAAAAGTAATACTGGGGAGAATTGAAAACAAAAATCTATATTAACCTTCTTTTAATCATTCACTTCAGTCATTCAACTCAATCAATTACACTCTGTAACAAAATTTTTATTTCCTGTTCTTCTTTTTGGTCAGTAAGTGCTATTTCCTATTTGCTTCTATCTAGAAATAAAACGAAGGGAAATGACCACTATTCCCTTCAAACTTAGCTTTTCTGAAGTAGACATCAATGTTTTGAAAATGACCTATTTTCCATTACATTTCAAACAGATTCACCGTTAAGTTGCTGAAACAAAAATATCTTCATGGCAAATATTCTTCTCAATACCACAGATTTGCTTGTCCGTTGCTTGGCCGTAACCACGTGAGGATGTCACTTAGTGGCTGACAATATGTGTATGTCTGATCATGAACAAGAGTAGAGGGAGAACACCACAGCTATGCGTTGAGATGTATTTTTTATGATTTCAATAAATGTAACAAAAGCAAATTATGAAGGAAATATTAGCCATTTTTCATACTTTCTAAGGGTAATCAAATAGGGATTAACAGTTGCTACCCAAAGACAAACATCGAGTTGCACAGTGTTATTTTTGTACATTCCCTATTTTAGTTGGTTCTGTTAAAAAATGCGCTTTGCAACCACTTGTACGTGTGTGTGTGTTTCTCTGTGTGTGTGTGTGTGTGTGTGTGTATAGAAAGCTGTATATAAATATATATATATATATATATATATATATATATATATATATATATATATATACATACAGCTATGTGTACCCATACAGACAAAAATATGCGTATACATGTACAGACACAAACATAAACATACACAAACACATGTCCATACGAACGTACATGATTAGTTTATATGCATATTACACACAATACAAAGATCGCCCGAGGGCGGAGTTCTCATATATACTATATATATATATATATATATATGTGTGTGTGTGTGTGTGTGTGTGTGTGTGTGTGTGTGTGTGTATGTATGTATGTATGTATGCATGTATGTATGCATTTATATATGCATATATGTCTATACATAGATATCTATCTGTGCATGTGCGTTTGTAAATAAAGTATATGCCCTGATAGAGATACGTTCATAGACACAGAGACACACACACGTGTATATATATATATATATATATATATATATATATATATATATATATATATATACATGTGCTGAAAGAGAGAAAGATTGATAACAGATGAAACGACAAAGAGGAATGAGAAAACAAAAGAAAGCGAGAAAGAATTATTAAGGCATTAAATCTATTCATTTATGAAATTAAATCCTCTTGTTTTACGGAGTATTAGGTAACTATTTTGAAATCAATATGAATACAAAAGAACGTTATTTCTTACAAAGTACTTCTATTCGTTTCATAAACATTAATTTTCTACAAATCGATGTGTACAATTTCTGATGTCTTACGATGTATTTCAAGAATTCAGTCATAATTAAATATTAAGAGATGGAAACACTGAAAGAAAGATATAGAAACAGTTTTCAAAAGTAATATATGTAATCTGTTTATGAACGGCATAATGGGTTGCATTGTGTTCTCTGTGTTTGCATATAAGCATCTATTTATCTATCTATCTATCTATCTATCTATCTATCTATCTATCTATCTATCTATCTATCTATCTATCTATCTATTTATCTATCTATTTATCTATATGTGTGTGTCTGTCTATCATTGTCTCTGTCTGTGTGTGTGTGTGTGTGTATAGGCGCAG
>NC_142929.1:91947462-91984962 GCF_046866305.1 Octopus bimaculoides
TACTAAATTCTATAAGAGTGCAAAAATAAATGAAAACGCATACATATTAGCGTCGTCAAACTGATACTCAAATACATGCAAGAAAATAGCATTGACTCAATCACACACATAAACCCGTAATAAACATATACATTTAAACTAAAGTATTGAATGCAACGTGATCGCTGGGACGGAAATACATTCATATATACGCGTGTATAGAAATGCACATATGTACATAATTGTTCCAATGAAAAACACATACATCGAGCTGTATACAAGTACATACTTTTGTGTACATATCTACACTCACAGTGACATACACGAACTTATATTCACGTAGACAAACATATTCAAACATCCATTTCCACGTACATAAACGATCAGGCACATACACACATACACATACAAATATACGAATAGATGATTGGATAGAATCTACAACCGGGAATTTTACTAGATGTGAGTGTTATTAACTATGCCCATTTCAAGAAGTTTGGTCTATCAACTCTTCGATCAATACATCAATATCGATTCCAAATAAATAAACGCACGCCGAAATCACTGCTTTTCCAATTCATTCTCACGTACAAAATATTTGACTCTTTGTCTCTTCAATCTACTGGATTTATTTCGGTAATTCTACCCACCGTTGTGAACGCCAACATAATTCATCAAATTTTCAATCTCAAACAAACCAATGACTAACTCAAAGAACTACCCACTTCCAACCCCAAAACCACTAGCACTCCCATCGTGACTACAACCATCGTATCATCACCGCCTCTCTTCTAGAACGTATCATGTCCCACTATAATATTACTGCGATAATGTCCTTCATATTGACTAAATACTCTTCTACAAATACTATCCATTTTGTTTTCGTTTGTTTATTTCCCATTATTAATTAATGTGCAAGGATCTTCTAGCATAATAGTAGTTGTTATATATATATATGTGTATGTGTGTGTGTGTATGTATGTTTACATATATATACACACACATACATATATGTATGTATGTACATATATATATATAAATATATATATATATATATAAATATATATATATATATATATATATATATATATATATATATATATATATATATAGACATACGTGTGCCTTGTGTTGAAGAATCTATCTAAAACGTATATTAAATAGCCTATTAATAGATTAATCACTTAAATAGAATCAATGAATCAATGTGTTATCTTAACCTTGTTTTAGCGTCTCTATTCAATTGGTTAAGAGCAGGTTTCAAGGTGACTTTTGCAGGACCACAAGGTTTATCTTAGATTTTATATATGTCTATAGCGTGTTTTGGTATAAAATCTGGTATCAGTGTTGTCTGGATTAGTCTAGTGTAGAATGTCTCATTGTAGATAACAAAAAGATATATTTTCGGATTCAATGGAAATGTCAATCAGAGATGAAGAAATGAAGTGGAAAAGAGAGAGAGAGAGAGAGAGAGAGAGAGAGAGAGAGAGAGAGAGAGAGAGAGAGAGAGAGAGAGAGAAAGGGGAGAATTACAGAAAAAAGAACGAGATATATATAGTGAGGAATAAAGCTAACAATATTGAAAGACAAATATACAGACAGATGGAGACATTGAGAGAAGATGAGAAAGATAAAAACGTTATGTTCTTGATTGATCATTCCCGTGATTCTGAAAGTAAACATTGGTCACTCATTGGATAATTTCTGCTATTGGTATAAAATTACTCACTTCTGTTGGTGTAAGTGTTAATAAATCGAATCAGTTGTAGAATGCGACTGGTATTCATTTTATCACACTCTAAAAGTTTGATTATATATATATATATATATATATATATATATATATATATATATATATATATATATATATAGAGAGAGAGAGAGAGAGAGAGAGAGAGAGAGAGAGAGAGAGAGAGAGAATAGATAGACAGATAGATAGATAGATAGATAGATAGATAGACATATGCCTACATACATACACATGTATACACACATACATATACATACACATGAATTACACAAACGCGTACACACACATGCACACACGCGCACACATGAATACACACACACGCACACACGCACACGCACACACACACACACACACACATACACACACACACATATTTATATATAGATATACATACGTATATATATTCGGTGCCTTTCTTTATCCGTAGACTAACTTATGATATTTCAAATAGTGGTCGAGCGATTTTCACGTAGGATTCGTTCGGTAGCTGAATCTGTCCCACATTTCATGAGAGATGTTCAACATAACTGCACCATTCAACAATATTCATGCATTGTGCGAATGCGGGTAGTATAGTTTTGTCAATGTACGCACAACTCATACAGTCCCACTTGCGAGCACAAAACATGAGGAAGGGACCAAGGAGGAGACTGTAAATGATTGATAACTTCAGCATTAAATAAGGATAAAATGCTTTATTTGGTCATAAATTCAGAGGACTGTGACAAACCATTATTACTGTCATGCATGTCACTTGTATAACAGCATCCAGAATTTCGCTTAACTCTTCTCCGATGAAGAGACTTGTGTTCGAAGCCTCGACGATTACTCTTATTTCAGGGCAATGACATTCACAATTTGACAGAAGAGATATAAGGAAAATGTCGAGCCCAATTTAGATGAAGAAGCGTGTAGCATACGATTATAATTCATATAATTTGACCACATTTCATGCTTAATTGTTTCTGTCCTCAGACCTTCATTGAGTCCTTATTTTGGGTTTAAAATAAAGTACTGTTAATAATTAGGTGTATATTTATTTCTATGAATACAAGATATCACCTGTTTGTTGGTACGAACTCATGAACTCTTCGGGCGAGGAAAGGGAACATTATCAGCTTAAATTGTTCATTACAATTGAAAGTAAGCTTTGTTAAAAGATCAGGTTGCATTCATTAACCGACATCTTCAATATACACTATTGCTTACGGATGAAGATGGCCACGACGATAGGGACGAGAAAGAGTAGGAGGAAGAGTAGGAGAGTACTTAATGATGAGGATGATAGGGATAATAATGATGATGTGGATATTGGTGGTTACAACAGTGATACTGAGGGCGTTGGATGTAAATGGATTATGACGATGACTTCGATGATGATGACGATGATGATGGGAGTGGAAGGACGTGTAGGATGTGGATGCCAATCATGAATTGATTACATTGTCAGCGATGGGGCTGGTGATATTACCGATAAAAAAGAAACAAAACACAGGGAATAAAAGATTTAAAAGTTTCATTATGGAATGTTTGCATCGTTGGAGAAAGTAAATAATTCAATAGGATACGGAGAACATACATTTTTACAGACGCACGTAATATTTATATACACACAATTGTATATACATATATAGACACACATATTCACCCACATAAACACAAACACATGTATGCATGTATACACCCACTTAAAGATACATGCGTACTGTATACTTATGCGAATATGAACGTGTGTTAGGAGTTATGGACATACATATATATACATATATATACATATATATATATATATATATATATATATATATATATATATATATATATATATATACATATATGTATGTATGTATGTATGTATGTATGTATACATACAGTAAGAGAGAGAGAGAGAGAGAGAGAGAGCAGCTAAATCTATACACGTTTTATTTATTTTATATCGTACATATTGTGAAGAATGGCGTCGTTTGTTAGAGTTTTCAAAGGACTATGTAATGGCTCATTACATTTACTAAGGCAAAAGTTGACATGCTGGTAGCTGTGTAACTCGTGCAAAATAATAACACAATAAAATTTTGTTTATCGCTTTCTTTTTTTCTCCTAGTGAAGTGTCCATTTCTCGCCGAAGTACATCGATTATATATATACACACACGCACATACATACACACACATACACACACAACACACATACAGATAGATAGATAGATAGATAGATAGATAGATAGATAGATAGATATCTTTTATCATTTACTTGTTTCAGTCATTAGACTGCAGCCATGCCGGGGCACAGCCTTGAAGAATTTTAGTCGAACGATACGATCCCAGTACTTTTCTGTAAGCCTGGTACTTATTCTAGCGATCTCTTTCGCCGAACTGCTAAGGTACGGAGACGTAAACAATAAACACCGGTTTTCAAGTGGTGGTGGGATGACAAACACTGACACAAAGATACACATACACACACACATATATATATATATTCGATGAGCTTTTTTTCAGTTTCCGTCTACCAAATTCACTTGCACGGCTTTAGTCAGCCCCAGGATATAGGAGAAGACACCTACACAAGGTGCCATGTAGTGGGACGGAACCCGGAGCCATGAGGTTGAAAAGCAAGCTTCTTTTTTTTTTTTTTTTACCCACAAGGGGGCTAAACATAGAGGGGACAAACTAGGACAGACAAAGGCATTAAGTCGATTACATCGACCCAAGTTCGTAACTGGTACTTAATTTATCGACCCCGAAAGGATGAAAGGCAAAGTCGACCTCGGCGGAATTTGAACTCAGAACATAAAGACAGACGAAATACCGCTAAACATTTCGCCCGGCGTGCTAACGATTCTGCCGGCTCGCCGCCTTCTTACCACACAGCCACGCCTGCGCCTAAGCTTTCTGACCGTTTTGTCTGCTAAGTTTCATACCAACAAGACATTGGTTAATTTGAGTTTATGGTAAACAAGTATATATAGCACTAGTATATGAGACAATCATATGAGACAGAGAAAGTGGGGGAGACAGGGAACTTAGCATATATGCGTGTATAAAAATAGATAAATCGATGACTGAGTGAAATCAAAAGAAAAGAAAAATTATAAATACGAGTCTGCGGCTTTACTAACAAACTTTGCTTCGTCTATAATACTGTCAGATATATTATACAGGAAAATATAGATTAAACATGCCATACAGGATTTATTATGAAATGTTGAATGGAGGACAAAACGTATAGTTTTCAAAATTTAGTGATGTATATTTTGTATTGTTTTAGGTTTTATTATACTGATTTTGTTGTAATCATCGTGTATGTTTTACTCGTTTCATTTATTCGACTACAGCCATGCTGGAGCACTACCTTGACGTGTTTAGTAAAACAATCTACCGTCAGTATTTATTTTAAAGTCTGATGCTTATTTTGTCGTTCTCTTGATGAACTGCCAAGTTTTAGTGACGTCAAGAAACCAGCATCAATTGTTAGGCGACAGTGAGAGTCTTTCGGAGGACCCACCACTCGAATTGTAATACAACCAAATTGATACTTGGTGTTTTGTATCAGTTGCATACAATCTGATTCTAATTTTTCGGCAGAATTTATCTAACTGTTCTTGAGCAATGAGGGACGCAAAACACTGATTTTGATGGGTATTTAAATGATCTGAGCAATATCTACAATGGTGAGCATGTGGTTTGACACGTTCGTGCTATATGCTGACATTACATACATCATATCATTAACTCCCGAGTGCACTCTACTCTATCTAGTGAGCGAAACAGCCGGTCAACCCGTACATTCTGTAGAGTATCAATGAAAGTCATGAATGACGTTAATGTTGGAGCAATTTTGGGTTTCAATCACGTCAATAGGAGTCGCTTCTAGTGAACACCTAGACCTGATATTATGGACGATTTTTAAAGTCCTAAGCCTACGAGCGCTAGAAGTTGCCTTTGCCTGTTTGGTATAAGCTTTACGTAACTGGCCATGTAGGAATAACCAGTTAGAAAACCTGTCCGAGAAGTACAGAAGATAATGTATTCATTCGTCGCGCTCTCGCTCGGAATCCTACCTAGGTTAACTTTGCATTTCATCCTCCTAGAGTCAATAAAATTAAATAGCAACCAAGTACTGGGATCGATGTAACTGAATAGCTTCTGTAGTACACAGATTAGAAATATTATTATTATTGTAAGACTGAAGTGACAAAATGCTAAATCGTTGAGCTAAATTCATTGCGTTCTTTACGCTCTGAGTTCACATTGCATCGGAGTTGACTTGGCTTGGATGTCTCATGTGTAGTGTAGCTAAAATAAAATAATAAAATAGTTTGATATGTTGACCTTTCCCATCCGACAAAATTCTTGCCTTTGTGCCTATGAAAATATTAATTCTATATTATTGTGCTAGATAGTAAAATCACAGAAGCACAGAATCCAGCTAGATTGCATCAACTTACAGGCTGAGCTTTATTGTTCAGATCCAACTAAGAATTACTTTACCTTTCAAACTTACTTGGAATCGAAAACATAAATAAATCCTTCAGATATGATGGCCTCTACCACCACTAAAATAGATTTTTATTGTTTTAGTCTTTGTTTCCGACTCTTTACTTTCCGTGGTAAATCAAACTTAATCGACTTTGCCATTCTGCCCTCCGTGCTCAACAAAATAAAGTACCAGTCAAGTATTGGGGTCGATTGTATCGACTCATCCCCTACTTTCAAAATTGCTGGTATTGTCCTAACATTGCTGGTATTGCACTAAAATTGCTGGTATCGTACTAAAATTGGAAAGAATCATTATCAAGGCAACAAGTTGACAGACTCGTTAGATTGTCGGACAGAATGCTTTGCAGTATTTCTTCCGAATCTTTCAAATCCTGCGTTCAAATCCCACTGAGGCCAAGTTTGCTTTCGTCCTTCTGAGGTCAACAAAATAGAGTATCGGTGATAGTAGGGTCGATGGTATAACTGACACCTCTCCTCAAAATTGCTGGCTTTGTGTTTAAGCATGAAACATTGCCTTTGTTGCTACTTCTAAATTTACGATAACAAACCTCATTAAATCTATTGGCACTACTATTCCTAGCGAGGAGTTTGGGCTGTAATTTGAATGTAAAAAACACACCGAATAACAGAAGACTAGTCACTTGCATTGAATATCTTGTTTCAAGCGGGTCTATATTAGAGTTATTTCTCAATAACGGCAGAACGTCATTATTTTCACGAATATAAAAACTGAATCGTGCTAAACTAAAACTCTATTTTGTGATATAGCTTTATGTGACGACTGCAAGACATTTAACATTATCATTTGATTTGTTACTTGTTAGAAATAACAACCAAATTCTTTTAAACCGTAAACTATTACCTAAACATATGGAAAGACACACTGATAAATTTAGTCCAAGGTATACACAGACAGAAAAATAAAAGACAAGATTGCCTCGCCTTTAATAATTCTAAAGATTGCCAATCTAGTACTGA
This sequence comes from Octopus bimaculoides, assembly GCF_046866305.1. Taxonomy (NCBI): domain Eukaryota; kingdom Metazoa; phylum Mollusca; class Cephalopoda; order Octopoda; family Octopodidae; genus Octopus; species Octopus bimaculoides. Next base: position 91,954,666 of record NC_142929.1, read on the forward strand.
TCTGCGACTTAACTATGGCAACAGCGGTAGCGTTGTTTCTACTATTCCCCAAGTCAGAGGGAAAAGAAATAATTAAAACCAACAGTTTCACAAAACACCTTAAGAGAAAATCATAATTCACTAAAGAACATTTTTTTGTCTTTAATATTAGAATAAATCTTAGCTTTACATAACAAAATCTTTTACACTACATAGGCACCGACATAGCTACGTGGTTTAGAAGTTCACTTCGCAACCACGGGTTTCGGGTTCTGTCCCACCTTGAGAAAGTGTCTTCTTCTCTAGCCTCGGACAAACCAATGCCTTATCAGTGAATTTGGTGGACGCCGTGTGTGTGTGTGTGTTTGCAGTGTAGTGTTTTGTCTGTGATTGTCATACTCATGACAATTATTTCGACAATCAGTGTTAGTTTTTTATGTCCATGCAATATAGCGCGGTTCGGCAAAAGAGACTACTAGAATAAGTCCCAGGCCTTAAATTAAAAATGTTTCGAGGTTGATTTCCTCGAACCCCTTCAAGACCATAATCAGCATGGCCGTAATCCAATGACTGAAACAAGTAAAAGATGAACGATACACTAATGAAAATAACAATCCCTCACGCTTCATTTGGTCAGGGTTGTTCAAGTATCTCCGCTTGTCTTGCTCAAAACTGGGCAAGGTTGTTGTGTTATTCTATGAAAAAGAATTACTCGCAAATACAGCAATTTTCCCTCGCTATGCCGAGGAAAAGACAAGGGCTGGTCTAGTTTGTTACCTCTGTCCTTACAGGCAAGCTTTAAACATCAACAACCGAAACAAATACCGCTACACGTAGTGACCAATGCCCTGACATCTCTGCTGATTCATTGCTCTGGATATGTACCGCATTTATTGACTGCGAATCTCTGAAGGGCAAACTAACCGCGATTGGATTTGAATCGAGAACACAAATAACCGGAATAATTTTCGTAAAGCATTTCTCAGATGCCTGACAATTCTGGAAAGCAATTTTGTGAAGCAAGGCAGTTGAATGTTTTCTGTCTAAATGAACAGCAGCAACGTTTAACAATAATAACAAAAGCAGCCACGGTAATGGCAACAAAAAAAAACAGTTGCAACAAACTAACTGAAACAATATTCAAAATTAATATTGACACTTTGTATTGCATCATTTTTTGTTGTTGTTGATGTTGTTTTGTTTCGATTAAGATAACCAGCTGTGCCTATAACCATTGTAAACCCTCCCAGACACATGGAAATGGTATTACTCTATGTCATTATTGGCAGGAAACACAAGAGGGGTGTGAGCATAGTTTCAGCAGAGTAAAGATTGAGTGATGTTGTTTTGCTGTGTCTGGGAGTCGGAACGGAGTTAATGGTGTCAGAAAAGGATAGACTACAGGTAGGTGTGTATGGTAGAGAGGCTATGTGTAGATAGCTCGGTCCGAAATGCGAATAATGTTTTAGTAGTGATGCAAAAGGCAGTGAAATGTTTACGCATATTAACTAATGCTTCATGTGTTGCTGACTGAATAATTATATATCAGCTAAACGAAGTTCTTTGGACGCAACAGTGATCAACTGTAGGGGGGGGGGATACAAACGCTCGCGAATTATAGTAGTCGTAGCAAATAATGGAATCTCCCTTTACTTGACACCTAAATAAACTGAAAAAAGAGAATAATGAAAACGCCTTCACTGCATTCCTCCAGTCTCTCTGCTAAAAGTCAAGTATGATCCATAACAGCTGTTCTTAGTTTGACAAAGAGTGACTAAAATTAATTGCATAATTCCATAATTATTTAACAGTATCATTAAATATATTTGAACCGAGCATAAAAAAGTACATTGATTCACTCAATTAATTAGTTTTAGTGCCATATGTTATCTCTCGTAATTTATTACTAGACTCTAATTTCTAACCAATAACTGTGAATCTCTCTATTTTTTTTTTTAATTAACAGTAAACAAGAAACAACGTGACTGGTCACCATACAGCGAAGCTCGAAGCAAAATTTAAAAAGAAAAAAAATCTTCTAAAGTCAGCGCGTCTTTGCTAATAATTTTGGGTTTTAATGTAATATTAACATCATGGCAAAATGAAGTCTTGTAAACGAATTAATATTATCAAAGATTACTAGTAATATAATGAGAGTTTATTTAATTAACCATATGCCTCTTCTACATGTGTGCATTGATATGCTAATGTAACAATATTCTTTTTTCTAACTGAGGTACGAGGCCAAAACAATGTGGTGTAAAGGGATTACATAGGCTGCAGTACTTGACTGGTTCCTTATTTTGTCGAATCCGAATGATGGAAAACAAAGCTGACCTCAGCGAGATTTAGACTTTGAACGCACAAGACCAGAACTGTGTTGGGAGAAGTTAAGTGACCAGACACCAGTACTTGATTAATACAGCCTGATTTAGATTTAAAACGTAAGTTGGAATAAATATGTTCCAACAATTCTTCTAATTCAACGCCTGAATAGTATATTATTATTATTATTATTATTATTATTATTATTATTCATGTACACACAACGGATTAGACTGTTGGAAAAGAAAAATTCCTAACATCAGGCTACAAGTAACCTTACATGCCAAGAGCCCTCCTAAGCTATCCCTAATAACACTATTTTCTGAAGTTGTACTAACTGGGTTTTATGCCTATTTCTTCTATTATTATTATTATTATTATCATCATCATTATTATTATTAAGGCAGCGAACTGGCAGAATCGTTTCCACGCTGGGCAACATGCTTAGCGGCATTTCGTCCGTTCTTACGTTCCAAGTTCAAATTTCGCCGAGGTCGGCTTCGCCTTTCATTCTTTCGGGGTCGATACATTAAGTACCAGTTGCGTAGTGGAGTCGATCTAATCGACTGGCCCCCTCCCCCAAAATTTCGGGCCTTTTACCTAGAATAGAAAAGAATATACTGAGATTTGGAATGAAAAGGTATAACAGACGCAATACATCCAAAAAACACACACAAGCAACATTACGCCTACTGCCTCATCCACAGCAGTTTCACTTTTCTGTTCCAGCCATGTAGTCTCATTACTTTCCTTTCTGCACCTATAACAAGCCACAACTTCAAAATGTCCGTGCAGACTTCGAGACACAACAATATTTTTATATCCATGCTATTTACATCAGTTCTTACCTCAGTGCTTACCATCTGCACCACAAAGATAACGATAAGCAAAGGGTCTACATTACTGCCAATCATTTTCACAATACTTCTTTTATTACATTATTACAAGTATTATGGAACTAGCCTGTGGGCTATTGTAAGGCACGCTGGCTCAGCCTGCGTTTTGAAAACCATGCACACAATTTTTTGTAAGCCCTGTACCGACAGACGCAGGAAATATTTTTAAAGAATCAGAGATATGTACATTTCATCGTTTCTCGTTTTGGATAAATAAAAAAAAACTCAGGCAATAAGGTGTTTTCCTTCGCCACATATCTGTCACATAAACACTTGCTATGCTTGCTCACTCATATTCTAAACTGTGTGACTAACAATGCTAGCGAAAACTTGCAGAGTTATTTGTATGTTGTTCAAAACAAAAGCATTTTCGTTCATTACAATGGACTTATTTTCTACGTTGGCTAAAATGAGCGTTTTTACCAGTCAAAATGACTTTGTCAGCTGCCAAAATATCAACTTTTCCTTTTACACTTAGTGGATCTTATGAATTTTTCATCTATTGTTTTTGCTTGCTCTACTTTTCAAGTAGTAATTTTTGCCTTATGAAAAACCATCTTGAGTTAAAAAAACACAGTTGACAGATATCACCTTCTCTACGAATCAGACGCTTTGCTCATTCTTCGAGATTTTTTAAAATTAAAACTTATCCAAAGAGATTTTAATTTTCAAGAATCTAGCTAAAAATTGCAGCATGTAGGAAAACATGTGCTGACAAAACAATATGATCACTCTTAATTTACTAACTATAGAAAACAAAGATTTCTTTATAAAAATTTGCAACAGAACTATTTAATGTAATGATACTTACACGTATCTATTAAAATGTTTTCGAATTAATATTGTTATATTTTTGTATTATTTTTCAATACTTTTTCTTAAAGCAATAAAATGTGTATTATACCAGAAAAAATATAATCAAAAAAAAGTTATTTTTGACTCTTCAATTTTCGATATTATTAAAAAGAACGTGGAAAATCTTTAGATAAGAAATCTGTCTATCGTTCTTACCAAGCATTTTCAACGAGTGCACTTTTCTCCGTAATTAGAATAGCTAATACTAATTTTTAATGCAGAAAATATTAATTTAAAATAAATACAAATACAAAATAAGGGGAAAACGGTTACACAGGTGAAAAACTGCCATCAGTTTCGACACTGTACAATATCGAGCGTCTACCATTCCAGCTACAATTTCTACTGCATGTGGTAAGTGCGTATGATAACTTTTAGTGTTGGACAAAATAAGAAAACCCGTGTGTGCTGTAGATAGTTGCAATTAAGTTGATTATAGATAGTTAGTATGAATACACTGGCTGTCTCTCAACTAAATGTTCCACAACATTTTTCCTTTGCCTTTCTCAATCAGAAGATTGTTTCCGTATGTCATTCTTCGTTCAGTCAATCAATTAGATTCTGATAGCTGTTCTTAGAACCATGAATTTATTGAAGTCCAAAAGGAAAATGAGGGAAGATACGTGGCTTTGTAGTTACAGTGTTTCACTCGCGATCGCAAGATAGTGCTTTTGAAGCGTGAACCAGGGGGTGCTTCGATGGACTGGTGTGTCCCTTTTATGCTGAATGTTATTATCTCGGACATATAAAAGGCATGGAAACCGGATAACCCGCCCTATGAGTCCTAGCAGTCAAGACGGTAATGTTTAAAAGTTGTTTATGATGATGATGAGGAGGATGATGATAATGATAGAAGATAATGAGCCGCCCTTCATGTGTGTCACCTTAGGTTTCGGTATGCTTTTGCTTTTTCATATTTATTTTCAGTTACTATTGCTTGTCACACCCCTGCTTAACTTTTGCATCCTACCCAAGACAGAGGAACAGTATTACTGCTTTTTGACGATGAAGAAAACTTTTGGCATTCTGGACCACGAATGGTACAGGCGCCACGAATGGTATGGACCCCGGAAAATGTGGAACACATCAGACAAGCTTTGATACGGAGTCCGAATCGCTCTGCTCGGAAACATTCAACTGAAATCAGCAGTGTATTTTCCATGGAAACCTGCATTTCTTCCCGTACAAATTGGCCATTGAGCAACAGTTGAACCATTGGACTATGCACAGCGGCTTAACTTCGCACATCAGATGGAAGCAATTTTTGAGGCAAATGAAAACCTCATTTTGTTAATGAGTGATAAAGCTCGTTTGCATCTCAATGGCATGGTGAATCAACAGAACTGTCATTAGTGGGCTCTTGAAAATCTGAGAGAACGAAAGACCACTGCACAGCACAAAAGTGACGGTCTGATGCGCTGTTGGAAAAACTGCTGTCATTGGTCCTTACTTATTTGAAGACAGTAATGGAAATGTTATAACACTGAACTTCTTTGTGTGTCAATTATGGCGAAAACGTAGGCCTATTCGACGTATGTCGTTTCAGCAGCCAAAGCATCAATGGACGTTCTTCACCCTCTCTTCGGTGACCGCCTCATTTCTAGGCTTGCTGACATTCCTTGACCCCCTCGGTCCCTTGATTTGTTCACGTGATTATTTATGGTGGGGAAAGCTCAAAGCATAAGACCCGGATATTCGACGATTTGAAGGAAGCTATTCACGTGAAATTCACCCAAATCGGCAAAGCAATGCTGGAGAGAGTGGAGGCCAACTTGCAAGAACGCCTTCAGAAATGCATCAATGAAAACGGATACCACATGATAGATGCTGCTTTCCACACTTGATGTTGACAAATGCTAATTCTATATGAACTCGTTGATGTCAATAAAATTTGTTTGCAACTAAAATTAATGATTTTGTGAAGTTTTCAAAAACGTCTATCCTCCACGACCTACCCACCCCTGTACCAGCAACATTCTTCAAAGGCTAAGACGTGTCAAGTAACGCGTGAACATCCTCAACGATATCTTTAGGCATGACCACAGATTGTATCGACCCACGATAAAGTAGCACCAGTTGGTGGACAAGTATGATGCTCACTAATTCCGCCCGTCTTCTCATCTCATCCTTGGACACGTTCATCAATTTCACACGTTCCACGTTGGAGGGCATATCGTGATATACACTGGTTTAGATTGCTTCCAACTGTTTCTTTGATAAAATATGAAAGCTTCCATCACCAGTTTTGGAAGAAAAAAATCAAAGTTAAATAGCTCTCCTTCAAGGCCCCTTGTAATCTATCTTTCTTATGTCTTTTCTTGTTTTTCTGTAGTCGAACTATGCCCGGAAGTTCATATTGGTTCAGTAACAAAGCTGCTATTGTTACTGTGGCTATTACAGTTATTATAGCTGTCGTTTGTTTTTTTCACTTGGCTGTGTCAAAATGGCTGACTGATTTTTTTAATTCTAATATTTTTCCTGCATATTTTTTCTTGTATATTTTTTTCTCTTTTGTGTATCAAAGGTTTTAAAACCGCTTTATTTTTGCTTTCAAATTATTTTTTTCGAAATTCTTCGTGGTTTGCCGTCACTATCACGTTTGAAATCAGCATCTCTTGACTTTAAATTAGAAGAATCCATATTAAAACATAAAAAACATGAGTGTATAAAAAGTATATATATTATTATTTTTATTCAAGGAAAAATTTTAATGCAATACCTCCAAATAATATGGTAGACAACTCTCTGATGTCCTTTGCTAAAAGAAAGTTTAAAATCTGAGGTCTTTTCCATGAACTTAAAAGCGGTAAATCTAAATATTCTGCCGTATTATATACTTCATTAAAACAGGATTATAGTTTCAAAATTTAGAATAACAACTCTTTCGATCGGACGAAGTAATTCGGCGCCATCGACCCTAAAACTAAATTCCATAGATCTCGAAATGAGGAAAAGCAAAGTTGATTCCGGCATGAATTCAACTCAGAGCCTAAAAAGTCGGAAGAAATGCTGTATGGTATTTTATCCGACATGCTAACGTTTCTGCCAGCTCTCCACCTTAAATGTTTTCAAATTTTGGCACAAGGTCAGCAATTTTGAGGGGAGGAATAAGTCGATAGTATGGAAACCAGTACTTGACTGCTATTTAAGTTTATCGATCCTGAAAGGATGAAATGCAATGAGGACCTCAGCGGGAAATGATGTAAGGACGTATAGAGACGGAAGAAATACTTCTTAGTATTTTTTCGATGCTTTAATAACCGCTATTCAATTGACTTTAATAATAATAATAATAATAATAATAATAATAATAATAACAATATGGTACGACCATAAACCCGAAGGCATCATCGAAAAGGATAAGGCAAAGATCCTGTGGGAGTTTATGATTCAGTGCGACCATGAGATAGAGAATAGGAAGCCACACATAGTCTTAATTGAGGAAGAAAGCAAACTATGCTGGATCATAGATATAGCATGCCCAGCTGACAACAAGATATTCGATAGGAAAGAAGGAAAAGTCGATAGATATGATGGGTTAGCTTGGGAGGTTAAGCAGTTGTAGTGGATGAAAAAGGTGATAGTAGTACCAATAATTGTCTGAACCCTGGGAACAGTGAGTCAAAATCTTGAGAAGTACATGGAACAAATAGGGGCTGCAATAAGGATGGAGCACTTGCAGAAAACAGCACTTCTTGGAACCGCTTGAATACTCTCCGGTCCCAAACACCATGTAGAAAAAAATTACAAACAGATTATCGGTAGAGTCGAGCGAATTCCCTGGGGTATTTTGTTACGGTCTATAACACTCTGAGTTCAAATCACACCATGGTCAATTTTGCTTTTCAACTTCCGGGTTAATAAAGTCTTGTTAGTGAAATAATCGACTAGTACCTAAGTACAAATTATATGCCCACTTTAGAAAATATTATAATTAAGGTGGATATGGCTGATCTGGTGAGAGAAGAGCCTAAATACCTCAAAGTTTTGTGTTCAGTGTTCAAATTTCAACTACGTCACCCTTACCTTTCACCAAAAATAAAATATGTGCCAGTTAAATAATGAGGTGGACGGTCACCAGCTTCTCACCAAAATATGAAATTGTAGCGTCTTACCGATACAAACCGTCAGTAATGTTTTGATTATTGCAGCATCGAAATCAGAAATAGCTTCAACAGCATTTTAGATATAGGCCAAGGTCTACCAGGTAATAACATTTTGGTTATGTGTCTAAGATAGTTAGTCCGGCCTTCTACAGATTTTGTCATTAAATCCTTTGTGATTATTCTACTTAAATGTATTATTCTACAAATCGAATTCAAACGCTACCTTGGAGGAATTTTACAGCTATATATATCTCTGGGTCATTAATATATTTATTAACCATTAACTAAATTCGGTTATTCATCTTAAAAACGCATCGTTTTTTATCTCTCTAAACTACCAGATTCTCTGTTCTTCTTAACTTGCCAGTTGTACATATATTCTACAGAGACTCAAAGGATGCACACTGCACTCTTTCTTTTGTGTTCCCACTTTTTATTCATTACCCACCCCTTTTTTCGTGAAACCGCAACACTTCTCTTTTCTTCACACCCCATTTTACTTGCATTCGAAGATCTATAATTGTTTCAGCTGAACATCAAACGCAGCCGACACGGCGAATACTGTCCCCCCGCCCAATTCTAATTGAAGTAAACCAGTAGCATTTGACCATTGTGATAAATCAATATTATTTTGCCGTCAAATAATCGAGTTACGCCTGTTTATTTAAACAGGTGTTTAAATACATAAATCGTCTCGTTTCTTTCACATAACTTTGTATCTCAGTTATTCTTCTAATTGCGACCAACTATAAACAACTTCACAGCAATTCAATCGTCTTAAAGTCCATTTGTAGGCATTATTAAAATGATACATGACAAACGGATTTTACATTGCAATCTTAAAAAGTTAGATTCGGTAGATAACAAATGATAGAGAAACGCACTACATAAAATAGTGACTGGAATAAATAAATTTTGACTCAGTTGTCCGAATTTTAAGAATGTGCTGAACGTTCTTTTCTAACGCTAATTGAGATTCTTCAGTGGAACATGTATTTTATTAAGTAAGAATCTATGACAACTTTGTTTTCCGGGATGGCATTTTCCTACATTAGTTGAGTCGTACGCTAATTATCTCTCAGGTCGGAAGTTTCTTCTTAGACAGATACAACACAAAGAGCGCTGGTAAGATTCTGTGTGACGCATAATATCAGGTCATTTGTACCCCAAGTTTCACTTATGTTCTCAAATCATTCTTTCTGAGCATGAACGTTCCACCTGTAAGAATGTGTAACATAAATACTCTGGTGTAAGTAATTCTTACTCCTGCTTAACCACAAACGCTCAATCTAACTGCCTCGTGCCAAAGTTCAACCGAAAAGCCACCATTGATTGGGAGGGAAATGATAGGCTTGTCTCTTCCAACAAAGAATTGTAAAACACATCAATACACAAGAGTTGTCAAGGAAACAGTATTGTACCACAGTATTACACACGAACAAACCGTGAAAGTTATTGAAATAGTAGGCAATACAACCACTAATGCCCTATTCTGACATATTTAACACTGACAAAACTTCTTTAGAATCGGAATTATCTTTAGCACTTTTCAGATGCTATCACTCAATAATAGTATTTTTATGTCGCTAACTGTATTGCTGCTTCATATCCCAGAACGTATTCTTAACAAGGCAGTTTGACTGGCAGACACTCACTCAGTAAATAATATGCTACAAACAGATACGTTATAAACTTCGCACTAAACACATTGCTTAATATTTCTTACCCAATGTTGCAAGTTCCTTGGTTTCGCTCTTGCCTACATAATTCCATTTGGCTGTCATTCCCCACTTCAAATGTTTAAACTAAATATTAACGATAACGATCCCGTGAGCCTATGAATAAAAGCTTTCGCTAATTTATTCTTAAGAGTAAGTGCTCGTGCTTAAAAATGTGACGCTGCAAGCAAAGATACTACCTGCTTGAGATATGGCATGATTAACCCAATGAGATTTTTCTCATTAGTACTTTTTGAAATATTTCAATAGTGATAGTTTTCTTTAAGCGACTTCGAAAATTCTTTAAGCGACTTCGAAAAGACGATTGTTTTTGATGTTTTTCTTACTTGGTTCTAATGTAACCCTGATCAAGCAAGCATATTATAAATGACATCCCAGATATGACCGTTTGAATTTCTAATATTACATTATCCTATGCGACGTTCTGTTTTTATGATGGTAGGATTAGATATGACGAAGATTTAGCTGTTATTTCTACAAGGCTGATTGTCACTGTAGAGACCCCTTTACTGACTTCTAATGGCTTATTTATTTTGCCCTCAAAAATCCATTATTAATTTACATGTGTCGTAATTTTTTATTCTTCAACACACCGTCTCTTGGAATTTTGCTCTGAGTATTTTGGTAACTACTGCTTTTAAACGATGGGCGGTGATATAATTTGGGCTAAAACTGTTTAAATTAAAAATGTAATTACTAAAAATCCAGAAATGGATATGCACTTTCCTAAACTACGAGATCCTAAGGAGAAAATATTAGCAAAATTATACTATTTAAAATCTGTACACTGCATATACTTCCAGTTTAGAAGTTTCAACAAGGTATGGCCTTCAGTGGAGCTCTACATATTATATAAGATTATCAAAATATTTCTTATTGATTATTTAATGAACTACAACCAGACTACGGTGTCACCTGCCCATTCAAAAATTAAAGGTCAAACTGCAGCTCCCAATATCTTGGTTTTTGTGAAACTAGCTAATGGCTTAGTCGGAATCATTATGTGATACCAATAATAATCATCAGAGATTGCTGAATGAGGCATACAGGATCTATTTGTTTGAAGATCTTATCATATTGACACAGTTTCAATACTGGATCAAGTTTACTTGAAATCAAAGTTTGTTTCTCGATTTTCTTTTTTCTTTTTCAAATTTGTTGCGCACTATGATTAATTAGTGAAACAGTTGGCGGAAAACCTACGTGCCTAAGTTTTATAAGGTGTTGGGTCATAACATTAAATGGAGTTTACTGCTTGGAAATTGTTAAATTGTGTGCTGTCCTGGTCAAATAATTTGGACTAGATAATTTCCAGATTTCATTTGCAAATATTAGAAATTGGTCACGTTTTTTGTACAGCAGATTTTGTATATTTGCATGGAAAATCAACCAATGTGTATACCTTTGAGTCGATGGAAATCAGAACATATCCCCACGCAGTATCTATCTAGACGTTTCAATAAATTGAAATATAGCTTGAATTAGTGGTGTAAATTCTAACAATCAACCTGTTATCTGAACCACTTGTTGGAATTAAATAGATAAGCTTTTGGTATCTTATGGAACATAAATTTGGGTTACCAAAGACCACTTTTAGTGTTTGGTTTGGATCTGAATCAACTATGAAATACCGTCGATGTAATCGATCCTTTAAACAATTAGCCCATATATTCATCATTTAGCAATCTCTGAAAATTATTCATATTAATAGAGGAGTATTTCCACAAAAGTTACACTAGTCTGAAGAATATTCTGCTTGAAGTTTATATTATCCTCGTTTTTCAGCGATTCACCAATAACTGTCATGTCATTCTAATTTTGTATTGTTATTGTTATTTGAAATCTATCAAATATAGATATTTCCTATAAAATCCGTCCCCTTTACAGTTAGAAATAATCCTGATGTGATCAAAATGAAAACAACCGAGAGAGAGAGAGACTATACGTTTTTGAGCACATTATTCAGTGTTTCGAGTTCAAAGTGTAAAATTGTTGACTTAGTCTTTCTCTCTTTCTGGTTAAAAATACACTTTTTAAAATGGTTTCTCTTTAATCATTATATTTGTTCGCGACTCAATATTTCTCATGGAACATAACTTTTTTTTATTGTGAAATGCTGTTCACCACCACGTACATTTCTTTGTTTGTTTTCTACGTTGTATGGTTGGGTTTATTTGTTCCCTTTTAAAAAGCTTTGAGTAAATGCACTCTTTGTGATTTCTGCTGCTGATGTATACAGTAGTTGATTCATCGAAGTAATACTGGTATTCGAGAATGTGGCCAGTAAGTCTCTGATAGGCAAGTTTGTGGGGTGTTATACTAGTGTTGCTATTTTGTTGTTTATTTAGAGGAAGGGGATAAAAAAATCTATCTACTATGATACTTTCACTTTTCCCATCAGTTATCTTGCTTTAGATTTTTTTGCTCTTAAGCTTCTATTTCATTCACTGGTGACTGTAGTTTAGGTTTATACACGCTAATACTTCGTAGATATGAGATTTAATTTCAAATATACACTATTTCTGTTAAGTATTATAAATCCATTCCGAATGACTTGATTTTATGTGTCGTAAAATTATCCACTTTGTTTGGATCGTAACTCGATTCCAAATTAACGTTGCTTATCATATTCTAGAAGCTTTGGTTCGTGGGCAGAGTACATATATTTCCATGAAACATGGAAACGTTTTCTATCCATTTCTGTCACTTTTGTCATATAATGCTTATTCCTTCTTAGTAATGTAAATTTTTTTTTTATGCTATATATTTTGTGCTGTTTATGCATCAAATTCGTAATACATGTTATTCTTTTATCCTTGAACTTAATTATACAGATTTCGGTTCTGCACTTGCCATCAATTAGACCCGAATTTTCTTTTTTCGTTTCTCTTTTTATTTTTCAGATTTGATAGCGTTTACATGAAGTGGCCAGTCAACAATGAGGGCAAATATTAGCAATGCATGACATTATATTTGTATTGATTTTTTGCATAATGTAAGTATTCGTTTTTAGTTAATTTTATGCAAGACTTCATTTATGGGAGTGAAGTAGCAATATGATTTTATGAAGTCTACTTTTTTGTATTATTATTATTATCAAAGTTATTATTATTGCTTCTATTTGAGCTTCGATTCTGCAATTTTAGATTTTAATGGTAGTTTATGTGGACCAAATTTGTAAATTAATGAGAGGACCATTGAAATCTAAAGTGTTTATTTATTATTTCTATATTGATCCCAACAATTTCCAATCTATTTTATCGACAGTGAAACTGTTAAAGATGACCTCGGCAGGATTTGAGATCAGAAAGTAAAGAATTAAAACAAATGCCGCAAGGCATTTTGTTAAGTTTTCGATCAGCAGACGTCTTTGACACGGATTTCGAGATCTGGATTCAGCAAGTAATTAACGAAAATACACTTTCATTCTGTAAGTCCCACTATGCGATACTTCTACTATAGTAGAAGTGTTGTCGACTATAGTTACGGTTTGACCAAGGATTTTTATCGATGCCACGAGAACGTCGCCACTTTTGCCTTCGATCAGTCCTCTATAGAATGCGAACATGCAATGTCCGCCGACAGTATTACTACACCGATAGTGGGGTTCAGGACCGCAGTTTTATTGACTTGACAAACTGGTGTCCTCACATGTTTACGCATCGTTAGCGACGGAATGCCTAGACCACCAGGTAGCGGATGTGGACGGCATATGGACCGTCTGAATAATGGAACACGTTCCTTCCACAAAATGCTAAAACCAGACGTTCCAGTTTGATCAGGGATGGAAATGGGTTAGTTTATAGAATTTGGCATGAAATGAACTCCTTTACTATTTCTGCAACTGTGGCCGAATGTTGCTCTAAAAACTGAGTAATTGCTTTACGACACCCTTCATTCCCTTCCGCTTCTCCAGTTTTTCAAGAGAAATTTCTCTTATGGAGCTCTTTTTACCATAAGTATAACAACTAGGCCATTTGCTTGGCACCATCTGCCTCTTTCCCTTTATTTCAAAAAGGCTATGATAAAACAATCAACAACGTTTTATATAAGAATGACTTCAAGTTTTATACTACAGATGAATACAACTTGAAATACTGTTGCAGATAGTATGTGGATTTACTCGAAAAGTTGCAATGAAATTTGGATTCGAAAAATGCTCCCTAGCAACCTTGAGAAGAATGATGTATTAAGCATACATATCCAGCTATGTAAAGATATGTAAAAGAATTACAACAAACACGAACATAAAAATCAATGACAGAGCGCAACAACTCTCAAAAACAAGATAAGAATATATATATTTTAGCTAATACTTGAAACAAAGCAAAATACAAATAAAGTAATAAACACCAATACACTAGCCATCTCAGTGGCACGTTATTGGTATAATATTCTCAGCTGGACGTTAAATGACTAGACAGGAAAAATAAGAAAATAACTACTTTTAGAATACATCACACAACATTTCACAATTTATTTACTATGGATACAGTAACTACAAAGCTATTATGAAATGTCTGGTAAACAACAAAACAAGATTGGTGCAAAACATGACTAAAGCAAAAACAGTGTTTTCTGTCTTCATGAAGCCAACAAATGCAAAACAGAGACTGGAATGAAAGACAGTTGAGCACAGAAATATTAACAGAAATTGTGAAGAAAACAAAAGCTAAAGATGAGCAGAAAATAAGACTAGAAATGTATTGATGAAGGTTAAACAGAGAGGGGTAAAACCGAAATATGAGACTGAAAGATTTTTGATTGCAGCACACAATAAAAGTATTTGCACCAGAAACTACTTGAAGTATGTAATAGGGTAGAATATATCGAGTAACTGCTGAATATGAGGAGGCCGGTAAGGAATGATTAGCAACATTGCCTGTCTTCCCTGTCGTAGCCTTGAAAGAATACATCTAAGGTTGTAGCATGGTCGAGGTTGCTATACATTACGCGTTAAACGCAGCATTATGAAAGCCCAACACTAAACATAGTATAAACTTATATTATAAAAGGATTCCGATAATGATGAAGCGACTATACGTTTGGATACGTCAATCAATGCACACATGGATATCAAGAGTAATCGACCGGATATTGTTGTCAAGTACGAAAAATAATGTTATTGCCTCCTATCTGAAGTAATAATTCCAACTGACGATAATATCTGTCTCAAGAATGGAGAAATTCGACCAAATATACTGTAATGAATTAAGTGTGTTATGAGGACACATTCGAGCGACAGTTGTTTTGTATTAACAAGATACAATACCGATTAGTATATTCACGTTAGAATCTCCTGGAACGCATTAAGACTGAGGTTGATGCTTTAAATCTCGATTACACATGACATTTTAAAATCCAAATATAAAATATCATGAAATAAAAAAATAACTTGAATGTGCATAAGGGAAATATATACGATCCGTCTTATAAAAGTTGTTTTGCAAATGATTTATTATCACGTCAACAAAACCATAACAAAAGTTAGTTGAAACTGAAAATGAACAAAGTACAGAAGTAACACAAGCAGACATTAAACGTATATTATTTAAAGTATTTTAAATACAAGAAAATATCGCAACGTGTTACACATAGCCAGGCCCCTAAGTACTGTGTACGAAAAGAGTTCAAAGGACAATGAACATATGACTACTGAATAAGGATAAGCGTTTCAAATTTTGGCACAAGTTACTTAATTTTATGGAACCTGAAAGCTTGAACAGTAGGATCTGAACTAAGAAAATATAGAACCGGAATATCGCAAGGCATTTCGTCCGCCGCCTTAACGATTCTGGTTGCAAGGACGTTGGATGAGGGACGTTAGACAAGGTATGTGGAGATTGCACAGGAGTATTGTGAACTGGTGCTTCTTTTCTCAACTCCCGAAAGAGATAAAAGGCAAATTCAGTGGAATTTTAACTCATATCGTAAAAGCGGACGAAATGCTGCAAAGTATTTTCTTCGGCGTGCTAACGATCCTAACAGCTCGTCGCCTTCATAATAATGATGATGATAATAATTATTATTTCCAAGTTTGGTACAAGACCAACAATTTTAAGGAGAGAGGCTTATCGATAGCATTGAATCCCCGCCCACACACACACACTTTGACTGGTATTTTATTTTATCAATTCCGAAATTTATTTCGGAGAGATTTGAACTCACGACATAACGTACCGGAAAAAATACCGCTCAGCATTTTCTCGTCACGAACGATTCTGCCAGCTCGACACCTTAATAATGATAGCTTCAATTTTTGGCACAAGGCCAGCAGTTTTAAGGGAGCGTAACTCGATTGCATCGACTCCAGTGTACAGCTGGTACCTTATTGTCTCGATCGCTAAAGGATGAAAGTCAAAGTCTAACTTTGCGGGATTTGAACTCAGAACGTAAATCCGGAAAAGTGCCACTAAACATTTTGTGCGTGTGCTTACGATTCTACCAAGTGAAATAAGCATTGTTAATTGCGCTACATTTTAGCCCTGGTTAGCCTTGATTATTCAAATCTGTAATCAAAGGCGTTCCAGCTGGGCCTATCTCTAATATTAATCCAGGAATGCATTATTTCATGTCTTTATTAAAAATTTCTTGGTCTTTATATTCATTGCAGATCTAGTAGTAGTAGTAGTGATGGTGGTGTGGTGGCGGTGGTGGTGGTGGTGGCGGTGTGGTAGAGGTGGTGGTGGTGGTGGCGGTGTGGTAGAGGTGGTGGTGGTGGTGGCGGTGTGGTAGAAGTAGTGGTGGTGGTGGCGGTGTGGTAGAAGTAGTGGTGGTGGTGGTGGTGGTGGTGGTGTGGTAGAAGTAGTAGAGGTGGTGGTGGTGGTGGTGGTGGTGGTGGCAATGGTTGTGACAGTAATAGTAGTTGTGTTGGAGGTAGTAGTCGAGGTAGAAGATCTTGCAACAATTTGGAATAAGCTTTAAATAAAAATGTCAAAACTACGCATACAAAAAAAATCAAATCATTACTAAATAAATGAAGGAAAACGCATAAGAGCAGAGTGAAGCAACACGTATTGATAAAGAAAGCCGTACATTCTCTGGAGAAATTCTCTAGAAAGTTCTTCCCTTAGTAATCAACTCTCTGGGGGCGGGGTGGAGAGTAGAAAATGGAGGAACTCTTATAAAATTAAAATTTATTCGTTTTGATTTTGTTTTATTACAAATGTTTTCAACATCATCTTCTCTATAATCATCATTATCAGCAGCAGCAACAATATAATCTGCTGTTTCATCGTCATCATCGTCAATATAATCCCTCCACCATCACAAACATCATCATTGTTGCTATTGCCGTCATGTGCTTAAATGGACACCTTAACGACAGCCTTTTCAAATGGAATCTTACTGCTATGCCACGACAATGACAGTTGACAGTTGCTTTATAGAACGACTTGTTTAACTTGCGAGTAGATGCCAAGTTAACATCTTCATCATCATCATATATGATATTAAAATATTTTTGTTTATGGCACAGAGAAAAGAACTGTTCCATTACATCGTCCGCAGTGTTCAACTACTACTTATCTTATTGACCTTCAAAGGATGAAAAGCAAGGTCCACCTCGACGGAATTTGAATTCAAAATGTAAAGCCGAACGAAATGTTGTTAAGCATTTTGTTCGGTACGCTAACGATTTTGCCAACCCGCCGTCTTAATAATAATAATAATAATAATAATAATAATAACAATAATCCTACGCATCTACGCAAAACACTTTCAATACAGTAACCATAAGAGCATCACAGCAAACCACAGCACATACCCAAGGCAGTAGTGAAGTGAAAGCACGTTATAAAAATAAAACTACTGAATAATAATAATAATAATAATAATAATAATAATAATAATAATAATAATAATGTGAAATATAGCATCTACAAAACATTTGATACTCAGAAATACAGAATCTGTGAAAAGAATGTGGAAAATGTAACCCACGTGTTAAGGGGATGAGAGAGCCTTGCACAACAATTCGAGTGCCGCCATGATAAATCCTGGTTGTACCTTCAGTGGTTTTTTATGTTGTAAATACCAATATCCATAAAATAATGCAGGAAGATGGGAAAGCAATGATACTCTAGGATTATGAATTTGAACTAATAGTGTAATTGAGCATCGCCGAAAGGTCACAGTGGTATTGAACCAGTAAGACAAATGCTGTCAGATCATTGACGTATGGCAAGACTGTTTGTAATGCAAGAGGGTAATGTTAAAGTGACACCAGTTGTGATCGGGGCAATATTGTTAATCCAATTGAAACTTCAAGACGTCTCAAAGCGGTTGGAAATACTGTACAGTATTGGTGTCATACAAAAATCAACCTTGCCAGCTACTGCGCACATTTTAACAAGTGACAGATGACATTTTCTATCTATATTGCATGACGTGGATGGTGGTGGTGGTAGTGTTATTAAAAAATATATACCAAAATTCCGTGGGATAAATTTGAAAACAAATGGTATGAGGGTTTATATTTACGGAACTGAAGGTGGTCAGAACAACATACATGCGAAAATATTTATTTCTAATTTATATACAAGGTTAAACTTTGAGGGTACGTAGTGCGATGCTTCTGCAAAATCACAAATCTCAGTGATATGGCGCGTGGAAGTTCGCCCACACCTCTCATGCTCCGCGGAATAGATAACACAGATTTGATAAGCCAGCCATAAAGGGATCAAAATGGCTGCCATAACCATGAGCAACAATTTTCTTACCACCTATATTATTGTACGGCATCGGTCGATACGCAGCACAACAAGGATTGTGATATCAAGCAAATTACCAGAGTGGGATTCAAAAGTTTGTACGAGAACTGGAAAATAAATTGACATTTTCCCTATAGAGAATAATTTAGACTCGACCCTACAGAATATAAAATAAGAAGCAGACAATAAATAATAATCATAGTAATAATAATAATCCGTTCTACAATATGTACATGGCCTTAATTCTGCGGGGAAAAGGGTTAGATGATTACATCAACTCCAGTGTTCAACTGGTACTTATTTCATCGGCCAGGGATAGATGAATGGCAAAGTCGACCTAGGCGGAATTTGAACTCAGAACGTAGCGACGGGCGATATGCCGCTAACCATATCGTCCAGCGTGCTAACGATTCTAATAGTTCGCCGCAATAATAATAATAATAATAATAATAATAATAATAATAATAATAATAATAATAATAATAATAATAATAATAACAGGAATACATAAAAAGCTGGCAGAAAACTTTAACAACATACTAGCAGATCCAGAGACAATGCCTGAATGGCTCACAAAAGGGAAAAACCATCTTAATCCCCAAATCCACGGAAACGGAGAAACCACAAAACTATAGACCTACAACCTGTCTCCCTGCGATCTACAAAGCCTTTACTGCAATAATATCGCAGAGATTGAGTAAACACCTGGAAAATAACAACCTGTTTCCAGGAGAGCAGAAGGGATGCTGCAAGGGCTCATACGGCTGTAAAGATCAATTATTGATCAATAAAGCCATAACTGAAGACAGCCGCAGAAAGAAGAAAGGCCTCAGTATGGCCTGGGTGGACTACCAAAAGGCTTTCGACAGTGTTCCCCAGACGTGGATTCTGGAAACACTAGCCATAAACAAGGTGGCACCAATTATCATAAAATACATAGAGCACTCAATGAACAAATAGCAGACAGTGCTACAGCTCCAAACAAAAGAGGGACTTGTGAAAACGAAAGCCATCCCCATTAGAAGAGGAATATTCCAGGGAGACACGCTCTCTCCACTCCTGTTCTGCCTGGCACTCACACCTTTAACAGAATTGCTAAATAGAACTGGATGCGGTTACAAATGCTACGGAAAAACAGTCAGCCACCTTCTATATATGGATGACCTAAAATTATATGCAAAAAACGACAAAGAGCTAGAAACACTACTACAGACAGTACACGGCTTTACCAAGGAAATAGAAATGAAATTCGGATTAGAAAAATGTGCCAAAGCAACCCTGAAAAGAGGAAAATTAGTTAAAAGTAGCAATATAACACTAGATAAAGCCAATGAAATAAGAGAACTAGACGAAAGCCAACCATATAAGTATTTAGGAGTCAATGAACTAGATAGGATACAACATACACAAATGAAAGAAAAAATAAAGAAAGAGTACTATAGATGAGTTAGATCAATACTAAAAACAGAGCTCAATGCTAAAACAAGATAATGGGTATCAACACTTTAGCTGTCCCAGTTATAAGCTACAGCTACAACATCCTTAACTGGACACTAAACGAATTATGTAAAATAGACAGGAAAACAAGAAAAATAATGACAGGATATAGGATGCACCACCCAAAATCTGACATAGAAAGACTATATATACAACGCACAGAAGGTGGCAGGGGTCTTATACAGCTAGAAAACTATTATAAAATAACCACCACAGGACTGCAAAAATACCTACTCCAGAAGCAAGGGAAACTAATACAAATAGCCACAAAACACGAGCAAAACAAAAAACTGTTTTCAGTATTTAAGGAAGCTGACAAATACAAACAAGAAATCAATCTACCTAACAAATACGAAGAAGAAGAAGAAGAAGAAGAAGAAGAAGAAGAAGAAGAAGAAGAAGAAGAAGAAGAAGAAGAAACAACAAAAGCTATAAAACAAATGAAATCCAAACTAAAACTAGAACAGCAACGGACCATGATAAAACGATGGCAAGAAAAGCCCCTACATGGTAAATACTGGGCTAAACTAAATGCGAAAGAAATAGACAGAGAAAAATCCCAGCAATGGCTGAGAAGCTCAGTACTCAAAGCAGAGACTGAAGGATTTTTAATTGCTGCACAAGACCAAAGCCTCCCCACCAGAAATTACCAAAAACACATAATGAAAAGAAATATAACAAGTAACTGTAGAATATGTGGAGATATGTGTACAAGAAACAATAAATCATATTATCTCTGGCTGCCCAGTCCTGGCTAAGAAGGAATATATTCACAGACACGACAGAGCTGGGACCTATATACACTGGAAGCTATGCCAACACTATGGAATAACAACAGAAAAAAGATGGTATAAACACACGCCAGAAAAAGGTCACAGAAAACGAGAAAGCAACCATACTCTGCGTTATGCCAATACACACAGATAGAGAAATTAAGGCAAATATACCAGATATAGTTGTCAAAGATCATGAAGAAAAAAAATGCTTTCTAATTGATGTATCAATACCAGCAGATGACAACGTTTCTCTAAAAGAAATGGAAAAACTTTCAAAATACAAAGACCTGGAAATAGAGATAACTCGAATGTGGAATCTAAAAACAGAAACAATTCCTATCATAGTAGGTGCCTTAGGTATAATAAAAAAATATTCAGACAAATACATAACAAAAATAGCAGGACTTACAAATATATATAACATACAGAAAATTGCACTACTGGGTACTGCACACATTCTACGCAAAACACTTTCAATACAGTAAACATAAGAGCACCACAGCAAACCACAGCACATACCCAAGGCGCACAGAGCTGCGCTCGGTAGTGAAGTGAAAGCACGTTATAAAAATAAAACTACTGAATAAGAAGAAGAAGAAGAAGAAGAAGAAGAAGAAGAAGAAGAAGAAGAAGAAGAAGAAGAAGAAGAAGAAGAAGAAGAAGAAGAAGAATAATAATAATAATAATAATAATAATAATAATAATAATAATAATAATAATAATAATAGTAGTAGTAGTAGTAGTAGTAGTAGTAGTAGTAGTAGTAGTAGTAATGGCTACTTTATTTGACACTAACTTAGCTGTATAGAATTATTAAAACAGTTAAGAGACCTTATATCGATCGACGTTTATGAAAATGCTTCCGTAATAATTAACAAATATGTGCATATCCTGGATTTATTTCAACAAATAACTGATATGATGCCACTAACATAGAGACGGTGGATATTTAAGTTTATGAATAGCTTTAACACTAAAACAATGTTAATTATTTTTTCATTCAACCAACAGCTGGCTTTTGATACTAAGAGTGAATAATTTCTAGGAAATTTAGAATAATCATTACCATTTCATATAAAGAATAAAATGATAAGTAGCAATGAATAAGTAGCAAATAAAGGAGAAAAGGGAAATATTTACGAATAGGAAAGAAAACTTAATAGATAATCTCTAGGCACAAGGTCTGAAAATTTTGGGTTAGTGGGGGGGCGCCAATGGACTAGATCGACACCAGTACGCAACTGGTACTTAATTTATCGACTCCGAAATGATTAAAGGCAAAGTCGACCTTGGCGGAATTTGAACTCAGAATGTAAGGACACATAAAATACCGGTAAATATTTCGCCCGGCGTGCTAACGTTTCTGCCAGCTCACCGCATTCAAACTTAATAGAAATTGCAAAAAATAATATTAATAGTCTAACAAAATGCATTTCCGAGTATAGAAAGGATATGTAGATGAAAATTTCAAAGGACATGAATATCAGAAAAACCTGAATGGAGCACATAAATAATCTTTCTTAATATAGGAGGGAAGACTGACATGCTGAGGTTGGGGTGTAGTAGATTACATCGACCCTCTGTGTATATTATCGACCCCGAAAGTAGGAAAGGCAAAGTCATCTTCGGCGGAATTTGAACTCAGAACGTAAAGACTGAAGAAATGCCGCTAAGTATTTTGTCCGGCGTACTAACGATTCTGTGAGCTCGTCGCCCAAAGGAAGTATACATATACCATGACACGTGACTTGGATTTGTGCAAGATAAAGAAAAATAGATTAAAGTTGAGAAACTCAATCATCAAGTTAGGATATGGATATCAGAGGAGTATGCTACTACCATAAGACGATTTCGTAACACAAGGCAACAAGTTCAGACTTACAAAAATAAAATTATGAGATTTACCATAAAGAAAAATAGCTATGGTAGATCACTCGCCCCCGAGTACACTTTTGACTAAATTCAGGTTTGAAACTGCAGAGTATGAAAGTTTCTGAAACTCACATGTAAAGAATCTGTCTAAATATTAAGCTGAACCGGTTATTTAACAAATCGTCATATGTAAAACTGAAAATTCACTGCTTTTGATTACATCCATAAAAGTGTTTATCCCTAGCAATTTACATCTGGCGTAAATAAACATTGTCTAGAAAATTTATGTACGAGGATCGGCTGAAAAGTTTATACGCTCACCAAGATACTCTCACAGAATGTGACCAAATAAGATTTATTTTTCAACATAGTCCTCTTTGCAGATGGTTCCCATCCAAGTGTTTTTTCATGTTGGGGACAGATGATAATTAGATGGGGCCAAATCAGGAGAATAGGGAGGGTGATGAATCAGTTTAAAGCCACAGTTACACATAGCAGCTATTAAACAAACGACGTCCTGATGAAACAAGATGTCTTTTGTCAGATTTCCTGGACATATGGTTCTTGAAAGCCTTTCGTAACTGCCTCAGTAAATTGGCATTGTACTCTTCAATGATGGCGTGGCCCTTTTGGAGATAGTAAATAAATACTTTTGCATCTCAAAAGACAGACATTCACCTTCGCTGCAGATAAAACGACCATGGCTTTCTTTGGAGCAGGTGAGGAGGGATATTTTCCCTGTATGGGTTGTTTATTTGTCTTTGGCTCAAAGTAATGAATTCCACACTTATCCAGGGTTGAGAAACTTTCGAGGAAACGAGCTTAGTCTGTTTCAAACAATGTCAGATTTTCCCCGTGATGTGATCAGCCTGTTGCGCTATTTCTCAAGTTTAAGAAGTGACATCCACCGAGCAGAAACCTTCTTGTGAAGTTCATTGTGCAGAACATTCTTAACTCTCTTACGAGATATGCTAATAGCATTGGTTATTTGATTTATACCTGTCAACCACTATCGTGTGGTGAACACGATCAATGTTTTCTTCGGTAGTAGGAGTACCCGGACGTCCAGACCTTGGGTGATATTCAAAACTTTCCCTTCCCCTCCGAAATGGAGTTGCCCACTGTTAATAAAGCTGGCGCGTCATTCCTTAATGTAGTCTCCATGTTAGCATGAATGTCCTTGAGAGCTAAACCCTTTTTCTGTAGGTACTTGATAACACCTCAATGTCAAATTTAGTCGATTTTCAAGAGAAGAGGCTACTACTTATTTTTCAATCCATGTTTGAACAGTCAGGTGTCAGTTTACCTGGAAAGATACAATGCAATTAATAAGAAGGTTGAGATTAATGCATGCAGGATTTCACAGCTCTAGCATCACCCTTTCATAGTCAACCTATGAACTTTTCAGCCTACACTAAGGTCAAACACTAAGAGAGTTTGAGGAGATTCATATAAAAGTCATAAAAGGATTTAGTTTTTGAGATGTTTTATAACAGAGTCAATGAAACAGTTCGCCAATACTTTGATTAAATCTATAGTAGTAAATAGCTAGACATTTATATTTTCAGCTATTTAATGGTGTAAAATTATGATTCAGAAAAATAAGAGTAGGTCTCTTATAGTGATTCTTGTTCGATTCATTTGGAAACTTGCAAAAGGTAATAAAATATACGTAGCAAATATATTTTCCTTTATAGCAAATGAACTAATTTGAAATTATTAAGTGATTAGGTTTCGTTCCTGCTCTAAAAATACTAAAAACATTTGTATGTCACGATATGTTTAATATATCTGAAAAGTATACCTGTCATATTAGGCCGATCAGTCATTAAATACGATTCCAAATTACTGGATAAAAAGAATATCAATAATTTGCTCTGAAGGCTGGAAAAATCTTACAAGAAATCCTACTTTTACCATCTTTTATTCGTTCGTTGATGAAAGTTTTCATTTTAATGACCATGTAACGACACACGTGCTTTTCACCGGACCATCTACATCCTCCTCCTTTTCCTCTTCTCTGGTCTTCTCCCTCTATCCGTTGAAGAGCAATACTGGAAACGTCATTTACATTTAAAACTTTCTGGGAATCAACCTATTAAATTCACTGTGTACGTCCAATTCACTTTCGTTGTTTTGCTGGGGTTTTTTTTATCCTTGGATTTGGTTTGGTCTAATAGTAGAACGCCTGACGTGCTTACCCGAGTTGTTTCGTGTTCTACGAGCAGCCTCCGTCTATGTCAATATAACCCAAAAGTTACACACTTTTATTTATAGCTTTATTTGCTTCGAGAGATTCACCGTCTCTACATAGATACATACATACATGATGGCTGCCCCCTCGTTATCGAGTATGGCCATTGCACGAAGCTTAATTTAACGGTGTTGTGATCGAATGTGACTTTTTAGCCCAGTCAAAGATCTACAATGTCTTGCACAGAGTTGGCATCCAAAACCTTTACTGGCAATAGCTGGCTGTTGTTGTAATTGGGCTCCATGTACTTCAGCGTGTCGTTTAAGTCCTCCTGCTGAATTACACTCCCTTCTACATGCCCGACAGACATGATTAGTATGGTGTGTAGCATCATCACCAGCGGCCTGGTAACATACATACATACATACATACATACATATATGTATAGGTAGGTAGGTATGCATATTTAACAGGAAGTATTTGCTTAAGCCTTTTGCAACTGAAACTTTTAGTAAAATATCTCTATCTCACTTCTGTATCTAACTTTTATTATTTGTTACAAACTGTCCTCGATCTTTCCCTCTCATTTACATGTTTTTCTTGTTCTCGTTGTCCCAATCTTGTTTCATGTGATCTGAATACAATATTCCCACTCTATAAAATTTCCTTTCATCATCAAGGTGTGGATGCTGCGAAATGAATATTAATTTTTCTTTAATAAACTGTCAGTTAAGGCCGAGGCTCACCTTATCAACAAGGCCGCTAGCAGAGCAGCGAACGGAAGCTACAATTCTCTACTGCAATGTCACTCATATCACTGCAAATATATTCACATCGTTCATTATAGTGAACCACAATAATTCATTCTCAATACCATTAACAAGACATTTAATACATCATTAAAATATTGTGTTTGATAATATTACAATGTACTTGAACATTGTAAAATTCGTCATTTAAAATGCATAAAATATTTTTGCTGCAAGACTTCATACATGATTTTGGAATCACGTGCTGAAAAATGACAATTTTTTTCTGTATTTTTAATCATAAAGTATCTAATGTTTCAGAAAAGGAGAGTTTCTACTTAGTAGATCGACCTGCTAGAAAGAGCAGCCGAAATTCTCTCTTGAAATCAGACAACTACCGTCATGACAAAATAAAAATCATATCACATATTTCTAAACAAAAGAAAACAATGGGTTGGCATGAACAGGACGTTTTCAGTTATAAGTTTGCTAAATCAGAGCTGGCCTGATGCAAAGTAGCAATAACATTCTATCAATACATGACTCCCTTTGAAAGTTTTAGACATTTAGTTCGTTATATTGAGTGTAGCCCTTACTTTCCAATATCTAGTAGCAAAATCATAATGTTTGATAATGTTCTTTTACACAGTCACACATACGACAATGGCATACACTTCAATTTCAACGAACATAAGCAACATATATCATTCACGAAGAAGTACATTTACTTATCTATAACTGCTTTCAAATCCAAAATTATACATAGATGATTGTATATCCTCCATCTATTTCGACGGGGTGCACTCCGGTTACATAAGACGACTTATGTCTTTATTAATTATCTTCGCCACTAAAGGTTGTATTACTATTACCAAATAGCAATTAAAATGTACTCAAGAATCCGCCAAAGATCAGATGACATGCCATTGAGAACAAAAGTAGGCTTGTTATCCAAAGCTAAGAATACAGTCGTGTTTCTGGCACACTAGCCATCATCATCACAATCGCCCGACCTTATTTCCATTAGTCAAAAGACCTAGGCTTTTACAAAAACGCATTTATGACCCAGACAATTTGCATAATTTAAAGACAAATGAGAAAAATTACTCAGAGTAGCTAGCTTTGTTATCAAAACAGAAGTATAAGTATATAAACAAGATAAATTCTTGATTTATTTACTTTTCTCCAGCTCTGGAGTTTGTATCATTTTTACCAAATGGCAATTAAGTCCAGATACTTGTAGCCTTAATACAGCCCTTGGGAAGAATCAGTTTTTCACAGCATGATAACACGGTCCTTTGGAATATGCATAGTGCAACTACACAACTTCTACACAGTTTTTATTTACAATTTAATTCAAAAGATCTCGATCGCCAGGAGGTGATAAGCAAGACACAATTTTCAGAAAGAAACTGGGACATCATGATTGCAAAGTAAATACAAATACATATATATGCGTATGTATACACATACATAGGCAAATACATACACACTCACATGCACATTTGCACATATATACACATTAGCATTCATCCCTAATGTATCGGACAGTCAGAGAAAGCTCTTCTCTGAAGAAAACGTGCAACGTCGTTGACGACTACAAAACCCGGCATGGGAATAGCAGAAGCGAGCGAGTATCATACTCAGCGGACACTCAATCAGCCTGCGTGAAATGCTCGTGTAATGACAAAAAGTCTACACGGCAGAGTGAATAGCATCAGCGCACAAATACGATCAAAAATATCCGAAATAAAACAAAGACATGGCTTGCGCAGTACAACATTATCTCGTCATATGCAAAAACGACCGCAACCAAAGCAAATACTAATCACCTCGAAGCAAAATAGTTATTGATCAGAAATTATATTGATCGGAGCAAACTTAGTTTTATTGAGAGTGACACTTCTTAGACAAACTGGTTTCAGTAGCGCAAAAAGAGAACATGTCTATCAGTCAAAATAGGTAGAGCGATTGCCCATCAATTCGCTTATTTCTATGTTTTTGCCCACTAATGCTTTATAGCCGACGAGCCAATACTTCCCACGTCCATCCTTTCGTTCCTGTGAGTTTGTAGCTACCATCTCGTCTTCGGAGATGGTCTCGTGGGGCATGATGGTTGAGCCGTCGACAAAACTGCTATGTAATAACGCTGTTATTCGTTACTTTCACGAATAACACACACACACACACAGAACCACAAACACACATTATATATATATGTGTGTATGTATGTGTGTTTATATATATATATATATATATATATATATATATATATATATATATATATATATATATATATATGTGTGTGTGTGTGTGTGTGTATGTGTGTGCGTGCGCGTGCGTGTATACATATATATCTATATATCTATATATATATATATATATATATATATATATATATATATATATATAGATAGATAGATAGATATATATATATATATATATATATATCTATATATATATATATATATATATATATATATATATATATATATATATATATATGTATACACGCACGCGCACGCACACACATACACACATATATATATATATATATATATATATATATACGGTAAATGAAAGACGGAAGATTGAATAGACGAAAATTTTTATTAATCACGACAATTGTTTCGACGCATCCAACATGGATCCCTCACGAGTGGGACATTTAGCAACTGGTTCAGGAGCCTCCGGCAGTGCAGATGTGTTTCATCGCGTGATAAATAGATACAAATCGTTAAAATAACAGTTCTGCAATGTATCTTCTCATTTCCTGGAAAGAAAAACAGCCAAACGAAGGAAATATCACAGTTGCAAAAAAGAAACGAACACGCAATACAGCGAGAAAAGTATTAAAAATAACCTTTAACAGATATGGATGTATGAACGTTCTCGCACAAGCTGCATGGCACGTGTACACTCGCTCATACAAGCATCCACGAAAATGTAAACGTACGCAAACGTGTGGTTTGGTGCACACACGATCACAAAGCGAGTTAGATAGCTGCTTGGTGTTTATAAGAACGAGGAGGTTAAAGCTAAACTTAATTCATCTATACCTTAATGTAAGTTATGCTAACAGTTACCCAAATTTATTTCCACTGCATTGTGCGAAAGTTCATTTATATGCGTGTAGGCATCTTGAGTGTCTTTCAGAAATTCTACAAATGATCTTCTCATTGGTCCACAGAACAGACAGAGATTCCTCGGGGCAGAGTCGGCATCTTCTGGAAATTCTATTGTATTGTTTTGCATGCTTTTCTATGGACCAAGCTATGTTATACTTAAATTTATCTTCCTTCAGTCGTCACACAAAATCAGCCAAATATATTGAATGTCTCTTATTGATTTTCTTAAGCTGGCGATATGGTTGCGATAACAATTTTTAAATGAATCAGCCATCTGCCCAATGTGAACATTCGGCCCTCCCTTGGTGTGTACGGTACATTTATATACAGGATTTGTGCTCAAACAGAGGTTCATCAATGGGCATTTTGATTTTTCCCTGCATGAGCATTTATCATATTTATTTGTATATATGCCAGTTCTGACTTCATTTTCCGACGTTGTTACCATGTTAGCTATAACATAACCATTTATATACACTATTTACATTTCATGGATATTTGTCCTCATCTTCCTCGTTGTTAACACAACGTTTCGGCTGATATACCCTCCAGCATTCATCAGGAGTCTTGGGGAAATTTCGAGCCTAGGTTCTCATTCCTAAGGTATTTTTTGATGTTATTATTATTATTATTATTATTATTATTATTATTATTATTATTATTATTATTATTATTATTTTTCAGGTCACTGCCTGGAATCGAACTCGGAATCTTGGGGATAGTAGTCCCAATAATGGTACATAATTCCTCATCTCTTAAATATAGAACTGTATAAGCATTTATATTATTACAATTTGGCCGTATCTGGTACTTTTCATTGCGGTTTACATCTCCTTTATTGATACTTAGAGGTAAAAAAAGGATAAAATAATTATGATTGTATTTAACATATCCCTCTTTCAGATTCATGCACTTAGTGCAGCGCTGCTTCACGACCACCACAACTTGTCAATCAGTGTTTGTTTTGGATTTAGCGGTTCGCAAATTTTCAGAATATGTACCAAACCTTAAAAAAGGCCAGTAAAAACTTTGTTCGATTTGTTCGCGTAAAACCCTCAAGGTAGTGCCCCAGCATGCCCGCAATTCAATGAGTGAAACACTAAGATAAAAGAAACAGAGTCGAGCCGTGAGTAATACAAGTTTTATTCGAGTTTTTCACAATTATTATTTTAATTATCAAAATAATTAGATAGACTAATATAATTTGCATAAGAAAAAATGAAGCCGAAACAATGTGGTTGGAAAGTGAGTTTCTTAACCTCGCTGCCGTGCCTGCGCATTTGATAAAAATAACAACACCAATAATAACGGGGATAACGATGGTGGTGGTAACGGGGATAAGTAACAATGATAAAAATAACCATTCATGCCGCGATTGACTTTGTGCTTCATCCATCTACAGTTGATAAATGATATCTGCAGCAAGTTTAGAGGTGAGCAAACTTTGTATAATCGAGTATTCGAGTTGTT